>NC_057806.1:655144628-655444628 GCF_018294505.1 Triticum aestivum | reverse complement strand
GTATTGGATACCGACGATCGAATCTCGGGCAAATAACATACCGATGACAAAGGGAACAACGTGTGTTGTTATGCGGTCTGACCGATAAAGATCTTCGTAGAATATGTAGGAGCCAATATGGGCATCCAGGTCCCGCTATTGGTTATTGACCGGAGACGTGTCTCGGTCATGTCTACATTGTTCTCGAACCCGTAGGGTCCGCACGCTTAAGGTTACGATGATAGTTATATTATGAGTTTATGCATTTTGATGTACCGAAGGTTGTTCGGAGTCCCGGATGTGATCACGGACATGACGAGGAGTCTCGAAATGGTCGAGGCATAAAGATTGATATATTGGAAGCCTATGTTTGGATATCGGAAGTGTTCCGGGTGAAATCGGGATTTTACCGGAGTACCGGGAGGTTACCGGAACCCCCCGGGAGCTATATGGGCCTTAGTGGGCTTTAGTGGAAAGGAGAAAGGGGCAGCCCAAGGTGGCTGTGCGCCTCCCCCCTTCCCCTAGTCCTATTAGGACTAGGAGAGGTGGTCGGCCCCCTCTCTCTCTTTCCCCCCTCAAGGAATCCTATTCCAACTAGGATTGGGGTGGGAATCCTACTCCCAGAGGGAGTAGGACTCTCCTGGCGCGCCCTCCCTTGGCCGGCCAGCCTCCCCCCTCTAGTCCTTTATATACTGAGGTAGAGGCACCCTAGGACACACAAGTTGATCCACGTGATCTATTCCTTAGCCGTGTGCGGTGCCCCCAGCCACCATATTCCTCGATAATACTGTAGCGGAGTTTAGGCGAAGCCCTGCTGCTGTAGTGCATCAAGATCGTCACCACGCCGTCGTGCTGACGGAACTCTTCCCCGACACTTTGCTGGATCGGAGTCCGGGGATCGTCATCGAGCTGAATGTGTGCTCGAACTCGGAGGTGCCGTAGTTTCGGTGCTTGATTGGTTGGATCGTGAAGACGTACGACTACTTCCTCTACGTTGCGTCAACGCTTCCGCAGTCGGTCTGCGTGGGTACGTAGACAACACTCTCCCCTCTCGTTGCTATGCATCACATGATCTTGCATGTGCGTAGGAAATTTTTTGAAATTACTACGAAACCCAACAGTGGCATCCGAGCCTAGGTTATTTATGTTGATGTTATATGCACGAGTAGAACACAAGTGAGTTGTGGGCGATATAAGTCATACTGCCTACCAGCATGTCATACTTTGGTTCGGCGGCATTGTTGGATGAGACGACCCGGACCAACATTACGCGTACGCTTACGCGAGACCGGTTCCCCCGACGTGCTTTGCACATAGGTGGCTTGCGGGCGACTGTCTCTCCAACTTTAGTTGAACCAAGTATGGCTACGCCCGGTCCTTGCGAAGGTTAAAACGGAGTCTATTTGACAAACTATCGTTGTGGTTTTGATGCGTAGGTGAGATTGGTTCTTGCTTAAGCCCGTAGCAGCCACGTAAAACTTGCAACAACAAAGTAGAGGACGTCTAACTTGTTTTTGCAGGGCATGTTGTGATGTGATATGGTCAAGGCATGATGCTGAATTTTATTGTATGAGATGATCATGTTTTGTAACCGAGTTATCGGCAACTAGCAGGAGCCTTATGGTTGTCGTTTTATTGTATGCAATGCAATAGCGATGTAATGCTTTACTTTATTACTAAACGGTAGTGATAGTCGTGGAAGCATAAGATTGGCGAGACGACAATGATGCTACGATGGAGATCAAGGTGTCGCGCCGGTGATGATGGTGATCATAACGGTGCTTCGGAGATGGAGATCACAAGCACAAGATGATGATGGCCATATCATATCACTTATATTGATTGCATGAGATGTTTATCCTTTTATGCATCTTATCTTGCTTTGATTGATGGTAGCATTATAAGATTATCTCTCACAAAATTATCAAGAAGTGTTCTCCCTGAGTATGCACCCTTGCCAAAGTTCGTCGTGCCCAGACACCACGTGATGATCGGGTGTGATAAGCTCTACGTCCATCTACAACGGGTGCAAGCCAGTTTTGCACACGCAGAATACTCAGGTTAAACTTGACGAGCCTAGCATATGCAGATATGGCCTCGGAACACGGAGACCGAAAGGTCGAGCGTGAATCATATAGTAGATATGATCAACATAATGATGTTCACCAATGAAAACTACTCCATCTCACATGATGATCGGACATGGTTTAGTTGATTTGGATCACGTAATCACTTAGAGGATTAGAGGGATGTCTATCTAAGTGGGAGTTCTTTAAGTAAATTAATTGAACTTAAATTTATCATGAACTTAGTCCTGGTAGTATTTTGCAAATTATGTTGTAGATCAATAGCTCGCGTTGTAGCTTCCCTGTGTTTATTTTGATATGTTCCTAGAGAAAATTGTGTTGAAAGATGTTAGTAGCAATGATGCGGATTGGATCCGTGATCTAAGGTTTATCCTCATTGCTGCACAGAAGAATTATGTCCTTGATGCACCGCTAGGTGACAGACCTATTGCAGGAGCAGGTGCAGACGTTATGAACGTTTGGCTAGCTCAATATGATGACTACTTGATAGTTTAGTGCACCATGCTTAATGGCTTAGAATCGGGTCTTCAAAGACGTTTTGAACGTCATGGAGCATATGAGATGTTCCAGGAGTTGAAGTTAATATTTCATGCAAATACCCGAGTTGAGAGATATGAAGTCTCCAACAAGTTCTATAGCTAAAAGATGGAGGAGAATCGCTCAACAAGTGAGCATGTGCTCAGATTGTCTGAGTACTACAATCGCTTGAATCAAGTGGGAGTTAATCTTCCAAATAAGATAGTGATTGACAGAATTCTCTAGTCACCATCACCAAGTTAGTAGAACTTCGTGATGAACTATGATATGCAAGGGATAACGGAAACGATTCGCAAGCTCTTCGTAATGCGGAAATTGACGAAGGTAGAAATCGAGAAAAACATCAAGTGTTGATGGTAGACAAGACCACTAGTTTCAAGAAAAAGGCAGAGGGAAGAAGGGGAACTTCAAGAAGAACAGCAAGCAAGTTGCTGCTCAAGTGAAGAAGCCCAAGTCTGGACCTAAGCCTAAGACTAAGTGTTTCTACTGCAAAGGGACTGGTCACTGGAAGCGGAACTACCCCAAGTGATTGGCAGATAAGAAGGATGGCAAAGTGAACATAAGTATATTTGATATACATGTTATTGATGTGTACTTTACTAGTGTTTATAGCAACCCCTCAGTATTTGATACTAGTTCAGTTGCTAAGATTAGTAACTCGAAACGGGAGTTGCAAAATAAACAGAGACTAGTTAAGGGTGAAGTGACGATGTGTGTTGGAAGTGGTTCCAAGATTGATATGATCATCATCGCACACTCCCTATACTTCGGGATTAGTGTTGAACCTAAATAAGTGTTATTTGGTGTTTGCGTTGAGCATGAATATGATTTGATCATGTTTATTGTAATATGGTTATTCATTTAAGTAAGAGAATAAATTGTTGTTCTGTTTACATGAATAAAACCTTATATGGTTACACACCCAATGAAAATAATTTGTTGGATCTCGATCGTAGTGATACACATAATCATAATATTGAAACCAAAAATGCAAAGTTAATAATGATAGTGCAACTTATTTGTGGCACTGCCGTTTAGGTCATATTGGTGTAAAGCGCATGAAGAAACTCCATGCTGATGGAATTTTGGAATCACTTGATTATGAATCACTTGATGCTTGCGAACCATGCCTCATGGGCAAGATGACTAAGACTCCGTTCTCCGGAGCGAGCAACTGAGTTATTGGAAATAATGCATACTGATGTATGCGGTGCGATGAGTGTTAAGGCTCACGGCAAGTATCGTTATTTTCTGAACTTCACAGATGATTTGAGCAGATATGGGTATACCTACTTGACGAAACATAAGTCTGAAACATTTGAAAAGTTCAAAGTATTTCAGAGTGAAGTGGAAAATCATCGTGACAAGAAAATAAAGTTTCTACGATCTGATCGCGGAGACAAATATTTGAGTTACGAGTTTGGTCTTCAGTTAAAACAATGTGAAATAGTTTCACTACTCACGCCACCTGGAACACCACAGCATAATGGTGTGTCCGAACATCATAACCGTATTTTATTAGATATGGTGCGATCTATGATGTCTCATACCGATCTATCACTATCGTTTTGGGGTTATGCATTAAAGACAGCTGCATTCACGTTTAAAAGGGCACCATCTAAGTCCGTTGAGATGACACAATCTGAACTGTGGTTTGGCAAGAAACCAAAGTTGTCGTTTCTTAAAGTTTGGGACTGCGATGCTTATGTGAAAAAGTTTCAACATGATAAGCTCGAATCCAAATCGGAGAAGTAAATCTTCATAGGATATCCAAAGGAAACTATTGGATACACCTTCTATCACAGATCCGAAGGCAAGCCTTTTTGTTGCTAAATTCGGGAAATTTCTAGAGAAGGAGTTTCTCTCGAAAGAAGCGAGTGGGAGGAAAGTAAAAAAACTTGATAAGGTAATTATACCTTCTCCCTTATTAGAAAGTAGTTCATCACAGAAATCTGTTCCTGTGACTACTACACCAATTAGTGAGGAAGCTAATGATGATGATCATGTAACTTCAGATCAAGTTACTACCGAATCTCGCGGGTAAACCAGAGTGAGATCCGCACCAGAGTGGGAGGTGACATTGAAATCGCCCCCACATAGCCATGGGAGGTCACTTTGTCCCCTCAGCCATCTAAGTAGTCTCTAACTTTCAGATCTCTCACTCCTCCTTGCCTTGGCATAAAAGCCAGTAAAGTGCCACTCCTTCTGATCACCTCCCACATTCCGTACTATAACATCTATATGTTGATCTGATACATTATTCAGTGTAACATTCACCTCCTTTGACCAGAAAAGGGCAAGACCACCACCGAGACCATTACTACTAACTGGCACACATCCTTCAAAACCAAGTCTCACTCTCATCTCCGCAACTCCAGTTCCCTCGATCTTTGTTTCGGAAATAAAGACCAGGGCGGGCGCTTCCAGCCTCACCAAATGATGAACCTCACGAACTGTCTTCGGGTTCCCAAGCCCGCGACAGTTCCAAATTAAACAATTCATTTGTCCTGGCGGGACTACACCGCAGCCGCCGCCAAGTCAACATCTTGAGTCTCTCCCAACGCTTTCTTCTTCTTTGAGTCCCTACTATCCTCCTTCGAGCTGGTCGACAACTCATTCTCCATAGCTCGTTTTTTATTTAGTGTTTCCTGATCCAAGAGCATAAGCCGGCTTACCAATTTGTTTGTAGGACCATCTGCATTTATATCAACTCGATGGTACACTGCATTTTTTCCTCCGCTACGACCCTTAACAAAGCCTGTGTCAAAACCACCTCTTCCTCCTTGACCGCCACCATGGGCGTTGAACTGGTGGACTGCATTCCTAACGCTCCCGTCTCGCTTTTTCAGTGACGATGTCACCTCATCACCTTCTTCCACCTCCTCTTCTTCCTCTTGCCAATCACTCTTCTTCACACCGGCCCCTTGATTCTGGCCCTTGTTCGTCGGTATTCCACTCCCCCAGATTTTCCTTATTCCGACCACCTTAGCTTCTCCTTATAAGGCAAGCAGCCGTCTGCATCTCTTTCAGCTGGGCTATGACAAAAACCTTCAGCGTGTCCAAGCCTTCCACATGAAAAGCAAAAATATGGCAGATTTTCATACTGTATGTCATAAAGAATAGTCTCTTTTGTTTTTTACGATTCGATCTAAACCCTTCGGCGCTCGGGGGCGATTTCGATCTCCGGCGCGCTCGCAAGACCTACTGTCCACCGCATCCTCCCCATCAGCTCCTTGGACTCCGTCTCTCCTGCGACTGCCTTCGGGGTGATTCAGGGAGGACCTTTGTGTCTTTGCCCACCCTTGGGGAGCGAGGGGAGTGGGGGAACCTAGGGTTTGGAGGATGGCGGCGTCGGAGCAGACAGAATCTAGCAGGGCGAGAGAGGGAGTGAAACGGATGTTGGAGAGAATGAATCTGACGGAGAAGGAGAACACAAAGCTGGTGGTTGACGATCAGGAAGATGAAGGAGGCGCTCCTCAGTGGGCGCTCGTGGGCAAGGTGTTGTACCGTAAGTTTCTGCATATGAACACAATAGAAGACGCACTACGCCCGGCTTGGGGTAATCCAAGAGGGCTGACTTTTAATCCTGTGGGGGAGAACATGTTTGTGGCGAACCTGGAGGGACAGAGGGACCGAGATCGCATCTTTGAGGGTGGTCCGTGGATGGTTGGCAAACACGCAGCAGTACTGGAAGTTTTTGACTGCAGATCAAGGCCATCCGACTGGAAGTTTGAGAAGTTACAAATATGGCCAAGAATTATAAATCTGCCGTTCAACCTTCCGTACCCGCCATGGCCGAAGAGGTTTGCAGGGATGGTGGGTGAAGTGAGTAGATTGGATGTTGACTTGAAAGGGTTCGCCTTTGGTGAATCTCTGAGAGCCCGAACGTGAATCGCTGACTATTTGTCGCAAAATGTGACATATAGGATCTGCCCTTCATACCACATGCTTTGGTCTGGCACACACGAGAGTCATACATGCCTAGTCTCGGCCCATTACGCAAAGCCGAAAAAGGCCCACTAAGCACGGCTTGCTCACCTCTCGGGAGCTGAGCTGATGTTGAGCCCAAAAGCTCGCTCGACCCGTCTAGCGTGATTGGCGGGAAAACCATGCGCAAAGCTAAAGCCCCTCCGCCCCACGCCAATTCATAACTAGGTTTATTGATAAACTAGACAGGTTAGCCAAGTTTTTGTATTCTCTTGATCAGGGAAGACATGACTGGTTGATGCAACCACATGATCCCTCTTGTATTCCTCTCCATTTAGAGTTTGGTCAATAAAACTTAGATTAAGCTTTCAAAAAAAAAACTAAGGCAGATGGATATCTCTCAAAAAACAGCCAAGGCCGATGGACAAAAAGAGATGGAGGATGGAAGTATTACCTGCTTCAAGGGTCGGGTTGGGGACGAGGGTGAACGAAGCATGTATCTGATATTTCTCGCAAAAAGAAACATGCATGTGTCTGGTATTAATGAAAAAGGAAGAGATGTGTTCTTTTTTTTTGCGAGGAAGGAAGAGATGTGTTCGTGGTGAGAGAGGGAGAAAGAAAGACAATGATATCGTGTATGAAGTAACATGCTTATGCAAAGTTTGGCCTTTTGAATTGATTTATCTTATTTTGCGTTTTATAATTGTTCCATAGCAGACGTACCGACATTCACCTAGTAAAACTGTGAAAGGGCGTGTATCAACCTGTATTGGATTCCCCAACCCATCAGGTTTCAGGTCCTACTCGCATTTATTCTGGATTTATTTCAGGATTCCGGCGATACGCATTTAGTGGGGGGGATACGTTCCCGTCGACTACGAGACGTCTACAGTGACTTTGTAAAATCTTAAAATGATATGTCGGTTTCAGTCTCTCGAAGGTGCTCACAGGGATAGGATGTGCGTGTGTGCGTTCATAGTGTGAATATATGCGCATGTATATAAGTGCTTGTGTCCGTACTGATGTTAAAAGAAAAACGTGAAAGGATGATTATTTTTGGGAAGCCTATCGTTTTCATTGAAACAGATGAACCCGGAATGGCAATTAAACCATTGTTATCTTTGTCTATAAACCCTTGCAGATCAAATTGGCATAGGAGCTTCTCTGTACTGATGGACCGACGGGCGACGGGCGGTAACAGACAAACATTGTTGTTCCGAAGCAATGTACGAACATTCACCTAGGAAAATCGTGCAAGGATGATTTCTCTTTTTCCGGAAGCCCATGGTTTTCATTGAAACGGATGTAATGCCAAGCAAACCATTGTTATCTTTGTCCATGTACAACACCCCTGCAGATCAAACTGGCATACACGCAGGGAGGTTCTTTTTTCTCGTGGGCCGACGGGCGACGGGCGGTAACACACGAACCGAAACCCACCGGCCACAAAAGCGATGCGCAACGGCACGACACATGGCCCATGCCCGCGCCTCACCAACAGACCGGCGTCACCAGCCGTACTAGCACCACACCGCACTGCACTGGCAGTCGCCTCGTACTACCACCGCATAGCCCTGCCTGCCACCCCACGTCCCGAGACGACGACCTTTTTTTTTAACACAAGAAAACTTTATTGATGATCAGGTGCATTTTACAGAAAGAAGCATGAAGGGCCAGTTCTTTTCCTAACTTTTTTGGGCAGCTTATTCTAGAAGCCCAACCAAAATTTTCTTTTTAAAAGCCTACTAGTCAAGTCTTAACTACTAGACTTCTAAAAAGTTAAGTTTGGTTCAGCTTCTAGAATAAACTAGATAAAGGACAGCTTATTGCAGCTTATTCTGAAAGCCACCAAAAAAACTGGCCCGAAGGGACTCATGCTAGAACCAGAAAGTTGGCGCCTGCCTCCACCCGACTAGACCCCGCCGCTCTCCTTTCCTTTTGGATCCGCCTGCGCCTGCGCATCCATCGATTGCTGCGGCGAAGCAAGTAGTCGCCGCGTCGTCACCGGTGGTGGGCGCGGGCTGCAGCGGCTAGCTTATCGAGGTGGCGCGGCGCTGCAGCGTGTCCTGCTCGATCGTCGCCCGGGTCAATGCAGATCAGCGGCGGCATCCCCGTTGAGGTCACGGTGATCGTGATCTGATCGAATGAGCATGATTGCTCACTCTCGCCGGTCAATTCCTACCCCCCGGGCCCCGTCCGCGGCCGAAAGCCTGACGCGGGCACAAGCACGCACAAACACTTTTGGTATGTTTCGATCTGCTGTGTTTCTTCCTTCTGCTGAGTAGGAGTAGTACGTGGATTTGGTATGCTCAGTCAGTGGCTCAGTGCTCAGCCGATCCTACTACGTCACCAACCACGCCGACAAGAAGCCAGATAAAATTCTACTGCTACCCCCAGGTCAACTTGTGCAAGAATTTGTAACGGACCTGAGGCGTACTACACTGACCATGTGCTCTGCGGGCTGCGGCTGATGATGATCGACCAGAGGACAAAACCCTAACTATTGAAGCGCACTAAAAGCCAGGTGCTGAGAGGTCAAACCTTTCAATTACTATCAACCTGCCCAGGCGGTGTCAACAGTAGTAGTGGTAGCAACCGTACGTCGTGCCCTTCACCTCACGCCGTGGTAATGCATGCACGCAAAAAGGACAGGGGAAAAGAGAGCCAACTCTGCTCGATCCCAGCACATGGCCGGCCGGCCGGCCACCTGGGTTGGAGTGCCATAACTATATGTGTTATGTCATGCGCATACGTGTAGGAAGGAACTATTCAGTAATGCCATTGACTTGTCAGTGAACTCGCTGATGCGCCGTCGACCATGCATGGCTTCCGTCCCGGTCGACAAAACTTCCTCCCGGTTCACATCTCGCTGTACGCACACTTCTCAAGATGGCAGTGGCGTTTAGACGGAAGCAGGGAGGGACTGTGTGTGAAACGCATATGCGAAAGCTGCCCGGTGCACACGGCACAGCGACCGTCTGACGCGTCGGTGCATGCACTTGTCGGCTTCACATGCACATGCAGACGCTCGCCGTCTGCATGCAAAGAGATCGATCGAAAGAAGTTTGAAACGAACGTCCATGGTAACGTGGATGGCAGCAGGCAGCTTTCACTTCAGGGATGCATCACATGCACACAAAGGCCGCGTCGAGCTGTACGTTTCATACTTGCCGCGCGCGATGGATCAAACCGGGAATATCTCATCTCACTTTCGTCGTGGGTCGCAAATGTATACTCCTATATTGTACGCGCAGGGGACAGGGCCAACAAGAGAAAGGCGAAAGTGGCTCTAGCTAGTTACTATTGGTACGTACGTACACTGCATGCAGATATTTGGTTCCGTTTCTGCTTGTCTTTTTGTGAATCTACTATATGCTGTAGCCTTTATCAACTTTCAACGGAGCACTGTAGTACGCACCACATATCACCTCGTGTGGTACTGTGACGCCGATGAATAATCGCCCGGGCCGCAATTGCTCATTTGTTTGTAGCCGGAGTTCTGACGCAGGTGTCCATATGCTTGCTCGGGTCGGGTTCCAACTTCCAAGAGGCTAGCTAAGCTAGCTAGCCCCCGTCTTGATCTGTCTAACAACAGCCGAAAAGACAACAGAAAAAATACACTGGACAATTTGCATTCATTCATGGTCTTCTACTTGAGAGTCCAGTCCACCGGATCGTGCTGCCACGGCAAGTCGGCAAGTCTAGCATACTACGGACATCTCCGAGGTCAATTCCAACATACAATTCCAGAAGCAGGGGAGGGCAGGTTCTACATGCCCTCCCGGTTCCAGTGTGATCCGCGGACGTACGTGATGCATGGCATGACAAGGATATATATGCGGCGCGTGGGTGTGCGGGCGACGACCTCGAGACCCCGTTCGCTGCTCGACGACATGCAGGGTGACTGGTGTAATCCATCACATGGCTAAGCTATAGCTAGCTCGGCCCGCCGCGATCGGACTCTACGGGAAAGAACCAGAGGCTTGGAAGATACGGTCTAGAGTAGCACTAGTTTATTTGATGATGAGGTGTCTGTGAGAACCATGGAGAGCTGACCAGCGATGCCAATCATTGATGCCAGTAAAACGAATCGTGTCCGTACCGGTAATAAAATCCATCTTGTGCATTATCAGAGGACGTGCGTGAGTGACGGTGTAGAGTAGAGTACCGTTTGACTTGGTCTCGCTTTGTTTTTTCTCTTTCTTTGAGCTTGTTGAGCTGTGCCCTCAGCAGAACCTTATGACTTTGTTGTGGTACTTGGGTGTGTGTGTGGACTTGGTGTGGTTGTATGTCCTTTGGCTGTCTGCTTTATCTATAAAGCGGGGCGAAAGCCTTTTTCGGTAAATGGAACGTAGAGGCAAAGGGACGGAGAGCCAGCTCTCTACCGGCCGGAGTTAACACGCCGCACGGAGGAGAGTGCCGGGCGCTCAAGGGAACCGTCGTGGTTGGCGCTCGCTCCATGGCACGTGGTTTCACCCTTCAATCAGAAGCTCCCTGTCGACGTACTCCACGGCCGTTGCATCCCTCCTCCTTGAGCAGTAGAGATATGCTGCCCCTATTAGAGCATCTACAGCCGGGCGTTTTAAATTGACCTCAAATGTTTGGACCGTTCACTTGGTCATGACTTTTTGACCCAGACGGACGCCTGAAACGGGTCTCAAACGTCCGGGCCGACCGGCAACCTTCATATCCAGCCTAAATATGAGGCAGATATGGAGGCGATCGGACGCGTCCCGGCACGCTCGCCACATCAGACTAACGAAAGGGTCCCAACCGAAAATGCCCTGAAACCCAGCGGTCCAAAGCTCGTCTCCTCCTTCGGACCGGTGGCGCCGCGTGCCGCCGCTCCAGCGGGCCACATAGTACCTACCCAAATATTTAAGTTGACCAGTGGCACCGAAACCCTACCAACCATCCACATGTTCCTCATCATGTTCGATGCAGTCGCCACTTTCTACTCCATCCGTCCGCTTAGTAGCCATGCCCCACGCCGCCGGGTGAGGAGTGAGCCCTTTCTGACGCCGGAACGCAGGCTCGAGCTCCTTGAGCAGATCTGGGCTAGGCGCGAAGCCCGGATCGCCACGGGGCTACCACCGGATGCAGTGGATCCGGAGAAGGAGTTGGAGGAGGAGGTGGAGGAGGACGAGGACGAGGAGGAGGATGTGGGGGACGCTGGCGATGGGGATTTACAGGTGGAGCAGCAGGCTATTCTCGATTCCCTCTGATCGGAGTCGGTTGCGGAGGCGAGACGGCGTCACCGGCAGGAGATGGAGGCGCAGCAGACCGTGGAGGAGGCGGAGATACTCGGCTACATGGATGAGGTCAAACGGAAGGAGGATGAGTCAGAGCCCTCCTATCTGCCCATCCAGCCGGCGCCCGGCACCGTCATCGTGAACATCTCCGAAGACGAAGAGTAGTTAGGGTAGTCCATAGATGTAGTATGTAGGATTTCTTTTGCATGCTTTGTATGGATTTAGGGGATGAAATATAAGAAAGGCGGATGCAAAGTTGCTAATTTGATGCGTGACTGGTCTACTCTCCGCAGACCTGCCCGGTCACATCCGTGGGCATTTGAGGGGTCGGATTTGCAAAATCCAGCTGTAAATGCTCTTAAGCTTTACGTGGCCCTCTGATCACCACAAGGCTGATTTCCAGGATTTCCACCTTCTAAAAGAGAGAAAGCTGTCGTTTTTAATTGAAGTGTAAATTATAATCGCTACCCTTTTTTTCCAATGAACGTTGTAAACTTTCCTCTAGGAGATGTACAAAAGCAACCATCTATATACATTGGAAAGACAATTGAATTACCAAAGAGGTATAATAGAATTCACATCCATGAATTGTGTTTGGTAGATGAATTACAAAAACAACACATTAATAAACAAATCTTGATATGTGTATCAGTTTTGAGTCATTTAGTATACAAAACCTTGTTGTTCTCTACCTTGAGTTCCACAGTTTTATGCAAAGTATGTACCAAACAGATGCACAATACTATAGAGGTTTTCATTTGTCTCTGGAACAAGTGAATTTAATTCAACATTATTATTTGATTGTCAACCCGACATGAATATAGAAGAGATATTTGATCATCATACACTCCAGAGCTTTCTATGTACTCACACCAAATATAGACAATGATATACTCCAGGATTTCCTATGTACCTATAACTCTATATTTATTATTCTCTAAAACCCTCTATGGAGATATATATTTCATGAGATGGCCCAGTGCTCAATGTTAAATATTTCGTGGTATTAAAATAGACCGGAAAACATGCATACACATTACTATTCTTTGTATGCCACAAATTAATTTCTTAGGTAAAAATATTAAAACATCCATTAAAATTATAAAGCCGCACATTCTTATCACCTAGTCTAATCCTTGTTCATCACTTCCAGTATACTTTTTTTCTTTGCAATGGATTCAACACATCATATAAGAGAATTTGTGCCCTAGGTTTACTCATGGTCGTATTTGTTGAAGACACAAGTTTTTTAGTTTGGTGGATGCAAATGTGTTTCTGTATGAAATCACTATGTACTTCCGACATGTAATTTTATATAATATAGTCAATCTAAGTCCAAGGTGTGACGCCCGGATAATTAGGCTACAGTAATCACACGTTAATAATGCCGCGTCACCTCGATTACTGTTGTTAATCTCGCGATGGTTCAAAAACGATTCAAATTCAAATTTAAAATAAAGGAAAACCTCAAAAGTTTTCAAATGTTAAAACCAAAATGTTCAGGTTGTGCCAGATAATGCATACGTGATTATGATGAAGAATCATCATTATTATATAATGTATAAATGTACTAAAATGATTTAAACGGTAGCCAAAAACATTATTTAAATGCCTTTGGTATTTTCTCAAATACTAAACAATTTTATTTTGGGTTAAAACCTTTTGTGGTAGTGGGTTATTCTGAAACATTATTCTAGGAGCTATCATCATATTTTACTAAACCAAAATAAAATTAAACCAACAAAAGGAAAATAAGGAAAAGTAAATTGAAAAGTCAAAGCAAGGTAAAAAAAAGGAAACAACAACCCCCTATGGTCAACTGGACCTCAGCCCAGTCGGCCGGCCCAGCTGACCAGCCGGCCCACCCCGTGCCTGGCATACATGCCCCCACCCCCAGGAACCCTAGCGCACACCCCCCACTCACCCCGCACGATCCTCCCACTCTCTCCCACATCTCTTTCCCTCCCTCCCCCGATCCAGATCGAGATCGGGGTGCTCACACCCGCCCCCGACGCGTCCCCGGCGCCATCGCACTCGCCCCCAATGCCGCCGCCTGGTGACGCCCCGGCCCCGTCGCCGGACTTCGCCGAACGCCTCGTCCTCGCCGCCCTCTCCCGGCCTGCTTCCTCACCCTCCGGCACCGCGCCCGTCTTCCCCGAGCTCCGCAGGACGTCGTGCTCGTCGCACCGACGCCAACCGCCGCTGCTGCGTCACCGCCTCGTCCCACCACCACCTCGCGGACGCCATCTCTCTCCCGAAAGCCACCGCGTCGAGCCCCGCACCGCCTTGTTCTTCGTCCGCCTCGTCGAGCTTCGTCGTCGATTCCGGCACCTCCGAGCCTTCCCCGAGCCCACTAAGCACATCTGCAGGCTCAATGTGAGCTCCGCCACTTCCCTATTTATTCCCAAGCTCGGATTCGAGCTCGAGCACCCTCGCCACCGTTTCGTAGCTGTCATCGCCGCCGCGACCGAAGCCGCAGTCGCCCTCCGCCCACGCCCATGGCCGCCGTTGCCCGGGCGCTCCCCTGCACCCCCCCGCGCAGCCTCCCTGGTCGCGGCTCCCCGCAGCCGCGCACGCCCACGCGCTGCCTGTGACCGCACCGCCCTGCTGCTGCGGCCCGCGCGCTACCTGCGCCTCACCCTCGCCTACCTCTGCCGGGAGTCCCACCTCGCCCCTCTGCGCCCCCTCCGGCCACCCCCCCCCTCCCGCGGCTCCAGCCGCGCCGTGGCCGCCGGCGTTCGCCCTCCTGGGTGCGCGGTTGTTCCCCGCCCCTGGTGGCCTCGGGCACGAGCGCCCGCAACCAGCGCCCGCCCCGTTAACCGCTGCCCGAATCCACTATGGCCCTTGTGCCTATGGCACATGGGGCCCGCCCCTGGAACATTAAAAAAAGAGATTAAAAAAAGAAGAATAATAAAATCAATTAATCAAACAATTAACCTAATTAATCATGTTTTGTTAACCTAATTAACTATTGTTAATTAATTAAACAATAATTAGATTAGTTAAACCTTAATTAGAATAAGCAGAGTATGACATGCGGGACCCACACGTCAGATTGACCCAGTCAGTGCCCTGTTGACTGCTGACGTCATGATGACGTCATCATACACTATTCTGGATAATGTTAGAATTAAATAGATAAATAAATTCAGAAAATTGATTAAATCTTTAAAAATTAATATAAAATAAACCGTAGCTCGGATGAAAATACTTTGTACATGAAAGTTGCTCAGAACGACGAGACGAATCCGAATACGTAGCCCGTTCGTCCGCCACATATCCCTAGCATAGAGAACATGGAACTTTCCCCCTCCAGTTCATCTGTCTGAAAACGTGAAACACCGGGGATAATTTCTCGGATGTTCCCCCCCTTCACCGGTACCACCCCTAGCACCGCTACTTGTCATGTCATGCATCTGTTTGCTTAATATTTATTGTTTCTTCTCCCTCTTCTCTCGCTAGACACCGAGACCGACGCCGCTGCTACCTAGTACGACTATGGTGTTGACGACCCCTCTCTCTTGCCAGAGCAACCAGGCAAGCCACCCCCCTTGATCACCAGATATCACCTACTCTTCTTTATACTGCTTGCATTAGAGTAGTGTAGCATGTCACTGCTTTCCGTTAATCCTATCCTGATGCATAGCCTGTCCTTGCTACTACTGTTGTTACCTTTACCTGCAATCCTAATGCTTAGTATAGCATGCTAATTTATCATCAGTGGCCCTACCTACTTGTTCGTCTGCCATGCTATACTATCGGGCCGTGATCACTCAGGAGGTGATCACGGGTATATACTATATACTTTATACATGATACATGTGGTGACTAACGTCGGGTCGGCTCGTGGAGCACCCGCGAGTGATTCACGGATTGGGGGCTAAAAGGACCTTTGTCCCAACGGCCCTCTGTGTGGATCTTTGTGGTGAAGCGACAGGGCAGGTTGAGACAACCTAGGAGAGAGGTGGGCCTGTCCTTGGTCGGCGTTCGCGGTTATTTCAAGATAGCACATTTAACGAGATCTTGGTATTTGATCTGAGTCTGGCCACTGGCCTATACGCACTAACCATCTACGCGAGGACAGTTATGGGCACTCGACGTCATGGTATCAGCCGAAGCCTTCGTGACGTGAGTGACTGAGCGGTGCGCGCTGGGTTGGACCGCGTAACGCAATTTCCTTTGTAATGGAGGTTGCTAGGTCTGCTCTTCGGCCTCCCTTGCAACGTGCAGGTGTGGAATGGGTGATGGGCCCAGACCCCTGCGCCATAGGATTTAGATCGGCGTGCTGGCCTCTTTGTTGTGCCTAGGTAGGGTTGCGACGTGTTGATCTTCCGAGGCCGGGCATGACCCAGAAAAGTGTGTCCGGACAAAGGGGATCAAGCGTGTTGGGAAATGTGGTGCACCCCTGCAGGGAAGTTGATCTATTCGAATAGCCGTGTCCCTCGGTAAAAGGACGACCCGAAGTTGTACCTTGACCTTATGACAACTAGAACCGGATACTTAATAAAACACACCCTTCCAAGTGCCAGATACAACCGGTGGTCGCTCTCTCACAGGGCGGCGTGGGGAGGATCATCGGTTAGGATTATGCTATGCGATGCTACTTGGTGAACTTACCGTCTATTCTTTTCTCCTGCTGCAAGATGGAGGTTACCAGAAGTGTAGTCCTCGATAGGACTAGCTATCCCCCTCTTATTCTGGCATTCTGCAGTTCAGTCCACATATGATACCCTTATTCCATTTGATACCAATGCATACATATGTAGTGTAGCTCCTTGGTTGCGAGTACTTTGGATGAGTACTCATAGTTGCTTTGCTCCCTCTTTTCCCCTTTCTATACCTGATTGCTGTGACCAGACGTTGGAGACCAGGAGCCAGACTCCACTGTCGACGACGACTACTACTACTCAGGAGGAGCCTACTACTACGTGCAGCCCGCTAACGGCGACCAGGAGTAGTTTAGGAGGATCCCAGGCAGGAGGCCTGCGCCTCTTTCGATCTGTATCCCAGTTTGTGCTAGCCTTCTTAAGGCAAACTTGTTTAACTTATGTCTGTACTCAGATATTGTTGTTTCCGGTGACTCGTCTATGATCGAGCTCTTGTATTCGATCCTTCGAGGCCCCTGGCTTGTAATATGATGCTTGTATGACTTATGTTATTTGTAGAGTTGTGTTGTGATATCTTCCCGTGAGTCCCTGATCTTGATCGTACATGTTTGCGTGTATGATTAGTGTACGATTGAATCGGGGGCGTCATAAGTTGGTATCAGAGCTGACTGCCTGTAGGAATCCCCCTTTCCAACTCCCTGGCCGAAGTTGAGTCTAGTCATTGCAAAACCTTTACTAACATGGTTGTGTGGCCTATGGGCCCACGTCGCCATTGGGTGGTATTAGAATCTTTTACTCCTTGTCTATACTCTGGGACTCTGATCTCTCTTATATTCAGGTTAAATGAATTTTGCTAAATCTAACATTAGGATCTCGTTATCACTTTCGCCCGGAGAGCCCCTTATTACCGATGATCATCTGCTACACGTGAAGACCCTGAAGATACTCTCTGTTGTTAACCCGAGAACTTGTGTTCATCGCGTTTGCAATTCCCCTTCCACCGTCAACCCTTATGGATAACTACTTGCAGTTGTTATTCTTACATTCATCCCCAGTTTGTCTTGTTATTACAAGATATCCCGAAATACTCATCGTAGTTTTGATAATCCTTTGAGCTTACTGCCTTGCTGTTCTTTGTCACCTGAATACCCCTGCAGATAATTCTCACACTTATCGAGTATCCGCTCATCCCCCAGTTGTTCATGTGTTTCACAATGGTCTTCGAAATACTATTCGATCCTCCAAAAATCCTTAGTAGCTTATTGCTCTGCAATACGTGTCTGCTTGCATGATGGATGCTTTCCATATGTCTGGCAATATTCGTTAGTATCCTTAGGCACCGTCATTTATATCCTTTTGATTCAACATGAGTGCGAATGCACGCAATCATCAGTTGATCATTTTAAATTATATTTTCGGCTCAGACGTCATTTTAAGCATGAGCTGGTTCTCAACCAATCCAATTGTCGTTGATTGTACCCCTAAGGCTATTCAACTTATCCATCCCTAATTAGAACATTGCTTCTGATCCCTTGATTTGAAAATCATAATTCCTTTGCATTTGAGCTCTGGATTAGTCAGTTGTTTCTATAATCCAATGCCTTTGCATTGTTACTTCCTCTGGTTGTGTACCGATGCTCACATCAGCTCTGTTATGGACCGGCAGACGCTTTAATGGATTTTATCTGACAGCGTCCTTCATATTCAATAACCTTGTGAGCCTTCCCTCGGATACATAATGCCTTTGGTAAATTGTATCATCTACTTTCTCAACCTTGCTCTACTTTCGAGCTTGTACAAATTACTCCCAAAGTTTGTGGTATATGTTCCTAAGAGGCCTTGATGGGTTGAACCTATGCCTTTTCTAATCTGTGTGAACCCGGAAACTACTACGGGTCATACTCTACTGTTGTTATGTCAGATAAAACTTCAACACCTACAACTTCGTCGAAGGCGAGAAGTGAATGAAAGGTTATGCATTAGAGAAGTGGGAGTCGACGTTGAACTTTGTGTTCATGCCCATGGACATGATGTAGATCCTATCATGGAAACTTCTTGTAATAGTAACTATTTCCTTGATAAATATCATCTGGTATGTGTGAATTGATCCTTTGCAATCGTGGTTCCGACCATGATTGTTCTCCTTTGATTCTATTTCTCGGACAAGTTAAAGTGCTTGCCTTTTGTAGATCAGTACGCCTTCCCAACTTCTATTTTGTTCTACCTTCGAGTATTACCCCCTGATATCTCGAGGATATCAACCCATTGCACTTCATCTTATGAATTTCTGATGAAGTAGTTGTTGGAAATATGCCCTAGAAGCAATAATAAAATGGTTATTATTATATTTCTTTGTTCATGATAATTGTCTATTGTTCATGCTATAATTGTGTTATCCAGAAATCGTAATACATGTGTGAATACATAGACCACAACACGTCCCTAGTGAGCCTCTAGTTGACTAGCTCGTTGATCAAAAGATAGTCATGGTTTCCTGACTATGGACATTGGATGTCGCTGATAACGGGATCACATCATTAGGAGAATGATGTGATGGACAAGACCCAATCCTAAGCATAGCTCAAAGATCGTGTAGTTCGTTTGCTATAGCTTTTTCGAATGTCAAGTATCATTTCCTTAGACCATGAGATTGTGCAACTCCCGGATACCGTAGGAGTGCTTTGGGTGTGCCAAACGTCACAACGTAACTGGGTGACTATAAAGGTACACTACAGGTATCTCCGAAAGTGTCTGTTGGGTTGGCACGAATCGAGACTGGGATTTGTCACTCCGTATGACGGAGAGGTATCTCTAGGCCCACTCGGTAATGCATCATCATAATGAGCTCAGTGTGACCAAGTGGTTGATCACGGGATCATGCATTACGGTACGAGTAAAGTGACTTGCCGGTAACGAGATTGAATGAGGTATTGGGATACCGACGATCGAGTCTCGGGCAAGTAACGTACCGATTGACAAAGGGAATTATATACGGATTGATTGAATCCTCGACATCGTGGTTCATCCGATGAGATCATCGAGGAGCATGTGGGAGCCAACATGGGTATCCAGATCCCGTTGTTGGTTATTGACCGAAGAGTCGTCTCGGTCATGTCTGCGTGTCTCCCGAACCCGTAGGGTCTACACACTTAAGGTTCGGTGACGCTAGGGTTGTTGAGATATTAATATACGGTAACCCGAAAGTTGTTCTAAGTCCCGGATGAGATCCCGGACGTCACGAGGAGTTCCGGAATGGTCCGGAGGTGAAGATTTATATATAGGAAGTCAAGTTTCGGCCATCGGGATCGGGGGTAATCGGTATTGTACCGGGACCACCGGAAGGGTCCCGGGGGTCCACCGGGTGGGGCCACCTATCCCAGAGAGCCCCATGAGCTAAAGTGGGAGGGGAACCAGCCCCTAGTGGGCTGGTGCGCCCCCCTTGGGCCTCCCCCTGCGCCTAGGCTTGGAAACCCTAGGGGTGGGGGGCGCCCCACTTGGCTTGGGGGGCAAGCCACCCCCTTGGCCGCCACCCTCCCTTGGAGATTGGATCTCCTAGGGCCAGCACCCCCCCTAGGGACCCTATATATAGTGGGCGGAGGGAGGGCAGCCGCACCCTAGCCCCTGGCCTCTCCCTCTCCCTCCCGTGACACTCCTCCCTCTCCCTGTGCTTGGCGAAGCCCTGCCGAGATCACCATTGCTTCCACCACCACGCCGTCGTGCTGCTGGATCTTCATCAACCTCTCCTTCCCCTTTGCTGGATCAAGTTGGAGGAGACGTCTTCCGAACCGTACGTGTGTTGAACGTGGAGGTGCCGTCCGTTCGGCGCTAGGTCGTCGGTGATTTGGATCATGACGAGTACGACTCCATCAACCCCGTTCGCTTGAACGCTTCCGCGCGCGATCTACAAGGGTATGTAGATGCATTCCTCTCTCCATCGTTGCTAGATGACTCAATATATTGTTCTTGGTGATGCATAGAAAATTTTAAAATTCTGCTACGTTCCCCAACAGTGGCATCATGAGCTAGGTCTATGCGTAGTTTCTATGCACGAGTAGAACACAAAGCAGTTGTGGGCGTGGATATTGTCAATTTGCTTGCTGTTACTAGTCTTATCTTGATTCGGCGGCATCGTGGGATGAAGCAGCCCGGACCGACCTTACACGTACGCTTATGTGAGACTGGTTCCATCGATTGACATGCACTAGTTGCATAAGGTGGCTGGCGGGTGTCTGTCTCTCCCACTTTAGTCGGATCGGATTCGATGAAAAGGGTCCTTATGAAGGGTAAATAGAAATTGGCATATCACGTTGTGGTTTGGGTGTAGGTAAGAAACGTTCTTGCTAGAAACCTATAGCAGCCACGTAAAAACTTGCAACAACAATTAGAGGACGTCTAACTTGTTTTTGCAGCATGTGCCGTGTGATGTGATATGGACAAAAGGATGTGATGAATGATATATGTGATGTATGAGATTGATCATGTTCTTGTAATAGGAATCATGACTTGCATGTCGATGAGTATGACAACTGGCAGGAGCCATAGGAGTTGTCTTTATTTATTTATGACCTGCGTGTCAACATAAACATCATGTAATTACTTTACTTTATTGCTAAAGCGTTAGCCATATTAGTAGAAGTAATAGATGACGAGACAACTTCAAGAAGACACGATGATGGAGATCATGATGATGGAGATCATGGTGTCATGCCGGTGACAACGATGATCATGAAGCCCCGAAGATGGAGATCATAAGGAGCAAATGATATTGGCCATATCATGTCACTATTTGATTGCATGTGATGTGTATCATGTTTTACATCTTATTTGCTTAGAATGACGGTAGCTTAAATAAGATGATCCCTTGTAATAATTTCAAGAAAGTGTTCCCCCTAAATGTGCACCGTTGCGAAGGTTCATTGTTTCGAAGCACCGTGTGATGATCAGGTGTGATAGATTCTAACGTTCGAATACAACGGGTGTAAGACAGATTTACACACGCAATACACTTAGGTTGACTTGACGAGCCTAGCATGTACAGACATGGCCTTGGAACACGGAAGACCGAAAGGTCGAGCATGAGTCGTATAGAAGATACGATCAACATGAAGATGTTCGCCGATGTTGACTAGTCCGTCTCACGTGATGATCGGACACGGCCTAGTTAACTCAGACCATGTTTCACTTAGATGACTAGAGGGATGTCTATCTGAGTGGGAGTTCATTGAATAATTTGATTAGATGAACTTAATTATCACGAACTTAGTCCAAAAATCTTTACTCTATGTCTTGTGGATCAAATGGCCCACGCTAATGTTGCCCTCAACTTCAACGCGTTCCTAGAGAAAACCAAGCTGAAAGATGATGGCAGCAACTATACGGACTGGGTCCAGAACCTGAGGATCATCCTCATAGCTGCTAAGAAAGATTATGTCCTAGAAGCACCGCTAGGTGACGCACCCTTCCCAAAGAACCAAGATGTTATGAACGCTTGGCAGTCACGTCCTGATGATTATTCCCTCGTTCAGTGCGGCATGCTTTACAGCTTAGAACCGGGGCTCCAAAAGCGTTTTGAGCAACACAGAGCATATGAGATGTTCGAAGAGCTGAAAATGGTTTTCCAAGCTCATACCCGGGTCGAAAGATATGAAGTCTCCGACAAGTTCTTCAGCTATAAGATGGAGGAAAATAGTTCTGTCAGTGAGCACATACTCAAAATGTCTGGGTTGCATAACCGCTTGACTCAGCTGGGAGTTAATCTCTCGGATGACGCGGTCATTGACAGAATCCTTCAGTCGCTTCCAGCGAGCTACAAGAGCTTTGTGATGAACTTCAATATGCAGGGGATGGAAAAGACCATTCCTGAGGTATATTCAATGCTGAAATCAGCAGAGGTGGAAATCAAAAAGGAACATCAAGTGTTGATGGTGAATAAAACCACTAAGTTCAAGAAAGGCAAGGGTAAGAAGAACTTCAAGAAGGACGGCAAGGGAGTTGCCACGCCCGGTAAGCAAGCTGCCGGGAAGAAGCCAAAGAATGGACCCAAGCCCGAGACTGAGTGTTTTTATTGCAAGGGAAGTGGTCACTGGAAGCAGAACTGCCCCAAATACTTAGTGGACAAGAAGGCCGGCAACACTAAAGGTATATGTGATATACATGTAATTAATGTGTACCTTACCAGTACTCATAGTAGCTCCTGGGTATTTGATACTGGTGCGGTTGCTCACATTTGTAACTCAAAGCAGGAGCTACGAAATAAGCGGAGACTGGCGAAGGACGAGGTGACGATGCGCGTCGGAAATGGTTCCAAGGTCGATGTGATCGCCTTCGGCACACTGCCTCTACATTTACCTACGGGATTAGTTTTAAACCTCAATAATTGTTATTTAGTGCCAGCTTTGAGCATGAACATTGTATCAGGATCTCGTTTAATTCGAGATGGCTACTCATTTAAATCCGAGAATAATGGTTGTTCTATTTATATGAGAGATATGTTTTATGGTCATGCTCCGTTGGTGAATGGTTTATTCTTAATGAATCTCGAGCGTAATGTTACACATATTCATAGTGTGAATACCAAAAGATGTAAGGTTGATAATGATAGTCCCACATACTTGTGGCACTTTTGCCTTGGTCACATAGGTCTCAAACGCATGAATAAGCTCCATGCAGATGGACTTTTGGAGTCTCTTGATTACGAATCATTTGACACATGCGAACCATGCCTCATGGGCAAAATAACCAAGACTCCATTCTCAGGAACAATGGAGCGAGCAACCAACTTATTGGAAATCATACATACTGATGTGTGCGGTCCAATGAGTGTTGAGGCTCGCGGTGGCTATCATTATGTTCTCACCCTCACTGATGACTTGAGTAGATATGGGTATGTCTACTTAATGAAACACAAGTCTGAGACCTTTTAAAAGTTCAAGGAATTTCAGAGCGAGGTTGAGAATCAACGTGACAGGAAAATCAAGTTCTTGCGATCAGATCGTGGGGGAGAATACTTGAGTCACAAATTTGGCACACACTTAAGAAAATGTGGAATAGTTTCACAACTCACGCCGCCTGGAACACCTCAGCGTAATGGTGTGTCCGAATGTCGTAATCGCACTCTATTGGATATGGTGCGATCTATGATGTCTCTTACTGATCTACCGCTGTCATTTTGGGGCTATGCTTTAGAGACTGCCGCATTCACTTTAAATAGGGCTCCGTCGAAATCCGTTGAGACGACACCGTATGAATTATGGTTTGGGAAGAAACATAAGCTGTCGTTTCTAAAAGTTTGGGGATGCGATGCTTATGTCAAGAAACTTCAACCTGAAAAGCTCGAACCCAAATCGGAAAAATGCGTCTTCATAGATACCCTAAAGAAACTATTGGGTATACCTTCTACCTCAGATCCGAAGGCAAGATCTTTGTTGCCAAGAATGGGTCCTTTCTAGAGAAAGAGTTTCTCTCAAAAGAAATAAGTGGGAGGAAACTAGAACTTGATGAAGTATTACCTCTTGAACCGGTAAGTGGCGTAGCTCAAGAAAATGTTCCTGAGGTGCCTATACCGACTAGGGAGGAACTTGATGATGATGATCATGAAACTTCAGATCAAGTTGCTACTGAACTTCGTAGGTCCACGAGGACACGTTCCGCACCAGAGTGGTACGGCAACCCTGTCTTGAAAATCATGTTGTTAGACAACAGTGAACCTTCGAACTATGAAGAAGCGATGGCGGGCCCGGAATCCGACAAATGGCTGGAAGCCATGAAATCCGAGATAGGATCCATGTATGAAAACGAAGTATGGACTTTGACTGACTTGCCCGATGATCAGCGAGCCATAGAAAATAAATGGATCTTTAAGAAGAAGACAGACGCGGATGGCAACGTAACCATCTATAAAGCTCGGCTTGTCGCTAAGGGTTATCGACAAGTTCAAGGGGTTGACTACGATGAGACTTTCTCACCCGTAGCGAAGCTGAAGTCCGTCCGAATCATGTTAGCAATTGCCGCATTCTATGATTATGAGATATGGCAAATGGACGTCAAAATGGCATTCCTTAATGGTTTCCTTAAGGAAGAATTGTATATGATGCAGCTGGAAGGTTTTGTCGATCCTAAGAATGCTGACAAGGTGTGCAAGCTCCAACGCTCAATTTATGGGCTGGTGCAAGCATCTCGGAGTTGGAACATTCATTTTGATGAGATGATCAAAGCGTTTGGGTTTATGCAGACTTATGGAGAAGCCTGCATTTACAAGAAAGTGAGTGGGAGCTCTGTAGCATTTCTCATATTGTATGTGGAAATGATATAGATTTCTCGGAAAGCATAAAGGCCTACTTGAATAAGTGTTTTTCAATGAAGGATCTTGGAGAAGCTGCTTATATTTTAGGCATCAAGATCTATAGAGATAGATCGAGACACCTCATTGGTCTTTCACAGAGTACGTACCTCGACAAGATATTGAAGAAGTTCAAAATGGATCAGTCAAAGAAGGGGTTCTTGCCTGTATTGCAAGGTACGAGATTGAGCACGGCTCAATGCCCGACCACGGCAGAAGATAGAGAAAAGATGAGTGTCGTCCCCTATGCCTCGGCCATAGGGTCTATCATGTATGCTATGCTGTGTACCAGACCTGATGTAAACCTTGCCGTAAGTTTGGTAGGAAGGTACCAAAGTAATCCCGGCATGGAACACTGGACAGCGGTCAAGAATATCCTGAAGTACCTGAAAAGGACTAAGGATATGTTTCTCGTTTATGGAGGTGATGAAGAGCTCATCGTAAAGGGTTACGTCGATGCTAGCTTCGAAACAGATCTGGATGACTCTAAGTCACAAACCGGATACGTGTATATTTTGAATGGTGGGGCAGTAAGCTGGTGCAGTTGCAAGCAAAGCGTTGTGGCGAGATCTACATGTGAAGCGGAGTACATGGCAGCCTCGGAGGCAACACAAGAGGCAATCTGGGTGAAGGAGTTCATTATCGACCTAGGAGTCATACCCAATGCGTCGGGCCCGATGACTCTCTTCTGTGACAATACTGGAGCTATTGCCCTTACCAAGGAGCCCAGGTTTCACAAGAAGACCAGGCATATCAAGCATCGTTTCAACTCCATTCGTGAAAGTGTTCAAAATGGAGACATAGATATTTGTAAAGTACATACGGACCTGAGTGTGGCAGATCCGTTGACTAAACCTCTCCCTATAGCAAAACATGATCAACACTAGAACTGCATGGGTGTTCGATTCATCACAATGTAACTAGACTATTGACTCTAGTCTAAGTGGGAGACTGTTGGAAATATGCCCTAGAGGCAATAATAAAATGGTTATTATTATATTTCTTTGTTCATGATAATTGTCTATTGTTCATGCTATAATTGTGTTATCCGGAAATCGTAATACATGTGTGAATACATAGACCACAACACGTCCCTAGTGAGCCTCTAGTTGACTAGCTCGTTGATCAAAAGATAGTCATGGTTTCCTGACTATGGACATTGGATGTCATTGATAACGGGATCACATCATTAGGAGAATGATGTGATGGACAAGACCCAATCCTAAGCATAGCTCAAAGATTGTGTAGTTCATTTGCTATAGCTTTTCCGAATGTCAAGTATCATTTCCTTAGACCATGAGATTGTGCAACTCCCGGATACCGTAGGAGTGCTTTGGGTGTGCCAAACGTCACAACGTAGCTGGGTGACTATAAAGGTACACTACAGGTATCTCCGAAAGTGTCTGTTGGGTTGGCACGAATCGAGACTGGGATTTGTCACTCCGTATGACGGAGAGGTATCTCTGGGCCCACTCGTTAATGCATCATCATAATGAGCTCAATGTGACCAAGTGGTTGATCACGGGATCATGCATTACGGTACGAGTAAAGTGACTTGCCGATAACGAGATTGAACGAGGTATTGGGATACCGACGATCGAGTCTCGGGCAAGTAACGTACCGATTGACAAAGGGAATTGTATACGGATTGATTGAATCCTCGACATCGTGGTTCATCCGATGAGATCATCGAGGAGCATGTGGGAGCAAATATGGGTATCCAGATCCCGCTGTTGGTTATTGACCAGAGAGTCGTCTCGGTCATCTCTGCGTGTCTCCCGAACCTGTAGGGTCTACACACTTAAGGTTCGGTGACGCTAGGGTTGTTGAGATATTAATATACGGTAACCCTAAAGTTGTTCGGAGTCCCGGATGAGATCCCGGATGTCACGAGGAGTTCCGGAATGGTCCGGAGGTGAAGATTTATATATAGGAAGTCAAGTTTCGGCCATCGGGAAAGTTTCGGGGGTAATCGGTATTGTACCGGGACCACCGGAAGGGTCCCGGGGGTCCACCGGGTGGGGCCACCTATCCCGGAGGGCCCCATGAGCTGAAGTGGGAGGGGAACCACCCCCTAGTGGGCTGGTGCGCCCCCCTTGGGCCTCCCCCTGCGCCTAGGGTTGGAAACCCTAGGGGTGGGGGCGCCCCACTTGGCTTGGGGGGCAAGCCACCTCCTTGGCCGTCGCCCCCCCTTGGAGATTGGATCTCCTAAGGCCGGCGCCCCCCCTAGGGACCCTATATATAGTGGGGGGGAGGAAGGGCAGCCGCACCCTAGCCCCTGGCCTCTCCCTCTCCCTCCCTGTGACGCCCGAGTATTTGAGCTACAGTAAACCTGTGTTAATGATGCCACGTCACGATGGTTACTGTTGTTAATCTCGTGTTAGTTCAAAACCGATTCAAATTCAAATTCAAAATCGAGTCAAATGGTAAATTCTTCAAACGTTAAAACTAAAATGTTCAAAATGGGACAAATAAATCCTAAGTCCAAATGGTGGAGGAACCACATTTTAGTAAAAAGATTTAAAGCACTAAAATGATTTAAACAGTAGCTAAACAACTATTTAAACGACTTTGGTATTTTATAAAATACTAGACTATTTTTATGAGGGTAAATTTTTTTATAGTAGTGGATTGTTCTGAAACATTATTTTAGGGGCTATAGATATATTTGTCTAAAATTAAAATTAATGTGTAACTAAAATAAAACAAAAAAAGAAAAATATGAAAAGGTAAAAAAGGAAAGGAATAAAACAACCCCCCTCCCCACTGGGCCACTCGGCCCAGCTGCTAGCTAGGCCAAACTCCAGGCCGGCCCACCCCCTGCGTACTAACCCACTCCCCCCGAAACCCTAGCGGCCCCTCCCCACTTCCCCCACAATCCTTCCCCACGACCGCCCCCACTCCCTCTCCCTCGCCCCCCCCCGATCTGGATCGGGGGAAACGACGACCCCCCCGCCCGGATCGACCCATCGCGCCGCCTCGACCACTCCTCGCTGGATGCCTCGCCGTCCTCTCCGTCGACGCCGGCATCGCCGACTCGCCCCTGTCCTCCTTCTCGCCCCGTGCGGAGGACGCAGTTCCTACACCGCGCCTTCGACCCCGCGTCGGACGCCGCCGTCCTCTCCGTCGTCGGTGCCGCCCCGCCGGACCTCCCCGAGCCCACTGCCAGTGCCCTACGGCCCCGCAGTGAGCACCTCCCTCGCTCTCCCCATCCTTGTCGCCCGTCCCGGCCACAGCGCGCCTGCCTCACCTTCTACTCGCCGCTGCAGTGCCCGGGCGTGCACTTGCCACGGCCACGCACGGCCGCGCCCCCCCTCATGCAAGGGCCTCGTCCCGGTTCTCGACTGCTCGCTCGACCGACCGCGCTCCGGCACCCGCTGTCGCCGCACCCATGGCCCTCGCGCGCCTCGCGCCCGCGCCTCCTTCCCTGGCCTCGCCCAGGCCACCTCCGCCTCCGTCGGACCGCGCCGGAACGCGCTCGCCGCACCTCGACCTGCTGCTGACGCTACCCGTCATCGCCCGGCTCCACCCGCCGTCGCCCTGCTTCCGCCCTACGGCGGCCCTGCCGCTGCTCCATGCCGGTGCGCCAACCTGCCCCCCTCGTTCCCTGCGGTCGCCCTGCCATGGCCGCTGGGGCCGAGCGCTTGTTCGGGTTCGCTCCAGGCGCTGATGCCCGCTAGCGCTCGCATGACCACGCCCATTAGCCCGCTTTGGCCCTTGGGCCTATGACGAGTGGGGCCCGCCCCAGAACGTGATTAAAATAAAATAAAAATAAAATTAATCAATTAATTAAGAATTAATTAACTTAATTAATTTTGATTAATTAAACTAAACCAACTAATTAAGCCTAACTAATTAACCTAAACCCTAATTAACTAAAACAGTCAATGACGGGGGGTCCCACCCCTATTGACCAGTAAAACGTTGACTGGTCAACTGGGTCCCTCTGGCCCACCTGTCAGTCACTAGGTACACTTTTGTGTACACTATGCTGGGTGCGCCTAACAATTTAGCAATTATTCTCGAATTAAAAATAATTCCAGAAATTAATAAAATCTTTAGAAAATCATATCTTTTAATCCGTAACTCGGATTAAATTGTTTTCTACATGAAAGTTGCTCAGAACAACGAGACGAACCCGGATACGTAGCCTGTTCGTGCGCCACGCATCCCTAGCATAGCAAACACGCAACTTTCCCCCTCCGGCTCCTCTGCCCGAAAACGCGAAACACCAGGGATATTTTCCCGGATGTTTCCCCCCTTCACCGGTACCACCTCATACCGCATTAGGGCACACCCAGCATCACGCTTTGTCATGTCATGCATCACTATGCATCTGTTTGCTTAATATTTATAGTTTCTTCCCCCTCTTCTCTCACTAGACACCGAGACCGACGCCGCTGCTACCTAGTACGACTACGGTGTTGATGACCCCTCTCTCTTGCTAGAGCAACCAGGCAAGCCCCCCCCCTTGATCACCAGATATCGCCTACTCTTCTCTATACTGCTCGCATTAGAGTAGTGCAGCATGTTACTGCTTTTTGTTAATCCTATCCTGATGTATAGCCTGTCCTTGCTACTACTGTTGTTACCTTTACCAGCAATCCTAATGCTTACTATAGGATGCTAGATTACCATCAGTGACCCTACACTCTTTTCCGTCTGCCATGCTATACTACTGGGCCATGATCACTTCAAGGGGTGATCACGGGCATATACTATATACTTTGCACTGTTACATTACCTGTGGTACTGTTCGGCGTTGGGGGCTGAAGGGGCAGGTGGCTCCATCCCGGTAGAGGTGGGCCTGGGTTCCCGACGGCCCTCGACTGTTACTTTGTGGCGGAGCGACAGGGCAGGTTGAGACCACCTAGGAAAGAGGTGGGCCTGGCCCTGGTCGGCGTTCGCGTATACTTAACATATTTAATGAGATCTTGGTATTTGATCTGAGTCTGGCCACTGGCCTATACGCACTAACCATCTACGCGGGGACAGTTATGGGCACTCGACGTCGTGGTATCAGCCGAAGCCTTCGTGACGTCAGCGACTAAGCGGCGTGCGCCGGATTGGACTAGAACGCCTGCTAGGCTAGGTCTGCTTCCGGCCGCCCTCGCAACGTGCAGGTGTGCAATGGGCGATGGGCCCAGACCCCTGCGCCATAGGATTTAGACCGGCGTGCTGACCTCTCTGTTGTGCCTAGGTAGGGCTGCAGTGTGTTGATCTTTCGAGGCCGGGCATGACCCAGGAAAGTGTGTCCGGCCAAATGGGATCGAGCGTGTTGGGTTATGTGGTGCACCCCTGCAGGGAAGTTAATCTATTCGAATAGTCGTGATCTTCGGTAACAGGATGACTTGGAGTTGTACCTTGACCTTATGACAACTAGAACCGGATACTTAATAAAACACACCCTTCCAAGTGCCAGATACAACCGGTGGTCGCTCTCTCACAGGGCGACGAGGGGAGGATCATCGGTTAGGATTATGCTATGCGATGTTACTTGGTGAACTTACCATCTACTCTCTTCTTCTGCTGCAAGATGGAGGTTACCAGAAGCGTAGTCTTCGAAAGGACTAGCTATCCCCCTCTTATTCCGGCATTCTGCAGTTCAGTCCACATATGATACCCTTATTCCATTTGATACCAATCCATACATATGTAGTGTAGCTCCTTGCTTGTGAGTACTTTGGATGAGTACTCACGGTTGCTTTTCTTCCCCTTTTCCCCTTTCCTATATCCGATTGCTGCAACCAGACGATGGAGCCCAGGAGCCAGATGCCACTGTCGATGACGACTACTACTACTCGGGAGGTGCCTATTACTACGTGCAGCCCGCTGACGGCGACCAGGAGTAGTTTAGGAGGATCCCAGGCAGGAGGCCTGCGCCTCTTTCGATCTGTACCCCAGTTTGTGCTAGCCTTCTTAAGGCAAACTTGTTTAACTTATGTCTCTACTCAGATATTGTTGCTTCCGCTGACTCGTCTATGATCGAGCTCTTGTATTCGAGCCCTCGAGGCCCCTGGCTTGTAATATGATGTTTGTATGACTTATTTTATTTGTAGAGTTGTGTTGTGATATCTTCCCGTGAGTCCCTGATCTTGATCGTACATGTTTGCATGTATGATTAGTGTACGATTAAATCGGGGGCGTCACACTCCCCTCCCATGACACTCCTCCCTCTCCCTGTGCTTGGCGAAGCCCTGCCGAGATCACCATTGCTTCCACCACCACGCCGTCGTGCTGCTGGATCTTCATCAACCTCTCCTTCCTCTTGCTGGATCAAGTTGGAGGATACGTCTTCCCAACCGTATGTGTGTTGAATGTGGAGGTGCCGTCCGTTCGGCGCTAGGTCATCGGTGATTTGGATCACGACGAGTACGACTCCATCAACCCTGTTCGCTTGAACGCTTCCGCGTGCGATCTACAAGGGTATGTAGATGCACTCCTCTCTCGCTCGTGCTAGATGACTCCACAGATTGATCTTGGTGATTGTCGGATTACGGGTTCCGGCAGATCCTTGAGGTTCGAACACTGGGGTGCACGTGGAGATTTCGCCTTCTACCTACTTGCACCCCTCCGCCTCGCTAAGATCTAAGCTATAGAAAGAACAGCACAAGAGACACAGGGTTTATACTGGTTCGGGCCACCGTTGTGGTGTAATACCCTACTCCAGTGTGTGGTGTGGTGGATTGCCTCTTGGGCTGATGATGATGAGCAATACAAGGAAGAACAGCCTCGCGAGGGTCTGTTCTTGGCTGGGCGACGAACTGCTAGGAGGAGTTCAGTCACCCTTCTCTTTCTCTCTCTTCTCGATTCTCTCTCCGATTTTCCCTCCTCCTACCCTGGGGGTGGCTAGTCCTATTTATAGGCAAAGGCCCTGGGCCTCTTCCCAAATATTGAGCGGGAAGGGTGCCAACAATTGGCCATTTTGAAGGGGGACATCTGGTACACTTATCCTGACTAAAGTTGGTCCTCGCCTGCCAAAGGCTCTCGTGGTGATGATGGCTTGGGCTCCACAATGACTTCCTCCCTGCCGTTGGGCTGGTCTTGGTCTCGTTGCACCGAAACGGGTGCCTTTGCTTGATGCTCTCGCTTGCGCTTGCTCCCTTTGCACCAAAGAGGAAAGGAGGACACTGCGCGGGCTGACGCCTGCCTCGCACCCTTGGTCGTCATGGCTTGCGTCACGGGCACATCGTGAGGTACCCCGCCTTGATCTCTCCGCCTCCTTGCGAGCTAGCCTCATGAGGTAGTGCCTGAGGAAGCTCTGTGTCGTCCGCCCCGTGAGGCTTGACCCCTCGCGAGGGTCTTGAGTCCGTGTTGATGAAGATGGGCCGCGCTGGGGCCCTCCTCGAGCCATGCCGCAGGCCGCAGGCAGGCAAGTCTGGGGACCCCCATTCCCAGAACGCCGACAGTAGCCCCCGGGCCCAAGGCGCGCCCGGACTTGGTCGTGCAGGGAGGCAAAAGGGCAAGTGCGAAGCGCCGCGGTCCCTAACAGCCTGCGGCCTTGGGTGCCGCGTGGCAGTTGATTGGATGTGGGCGTCTTCACTTCCCCACGGCGCCTCGGCAACTGCACGGATTGGACAAGTCTCTGCATGCAAAGCGGGTCATGATTACCTGCGATCGTGGGGGCCGACGGTTGGCCCTCGCCGGTTATAAGTACGGATCGGCGTGCGCCCTTCCAGTTCATTCCCCCTTGCTTCTCCTTCTTCTCCATGGCCCCGTCGAGGAGGTTCTCGGCCGCAGAGAAGGGGAAGGCTCGCCAGGTTGAGCCTGCCTCTCCCCCGCCCAAGCGCGGCCGAGGGCGCCCTCGCAAACATCGTGTGGCCACCACAGCAGCTCCCCGCGGCCGTGGAGACGATTTGCAGCACGGTGACGGGCGGACTGCTGCGGCCGGGGGGCGCGCTTCGGTCGCGCGTCCCCCTAGGCCGCGCTTTCGTGCTGCAGAGGTGCTGCCGGGGTTCGTTATGTGGTCGGCGGAGCCGACTAGCACCCGGCTTCAACTTCCTCGCTTCCTCCTCGGCGAGCTCCCGGCCGGCGCCCCGGGCGGCCTCTGGCTTCAGGCAGACGGCTGCTGCAGCCGGGCCTCATGGGCTTCACTGGAGGTCTCCGCAGCCGGGAGCCTGGCCTTGACCCGCGGTTGGCAGACGTTTGCCCGCGCGCGTGGCCTGAGCCGTCGGTGCACCCTGCACTTCAAGTTTGACGGCGATGCCACCCTCTACGTGAGGGTGTTTGGGGAAGATGGTCGCCGCGCAGGGTGCTTCCCTGAGGACGACGACCGCGGCCGGGAACCCAGCCCCGGCAATGATGGAGAGGACAACGCTCGCGTGATTGGCGGCGCTCAGGGTTCCCCAAGCTTCACCGGTTCTTCTTCAAGCGGCGACTCTTCTAGCGATGGCCGCGGTCAGCCTCCACGTCGTCGTACCTGCTTGGGAGGTGGTAGCGTGTCTGCCCGCCATCGCGCTTCGGTGAAGCGCGAGAGGGAGTCTACCTGAGCCCCGGAGGCAGCTCGAGCCTTCCCTGCAGGCCGGTGTGAGGCGAGCTGCGTCTGATTTGTTCTTTCTTTTCCTTTTTCCTGCGTAAAAAGACAGTAGCATGGAGCCCCGCGGGGACGTGTTTGGGTTATTGCTGTTAATCATCGCTTTGCTTCCATTATCGTGCCTTCCGGCTACGTGCCCGCGCGTGGATAGTTCCCGGCCCCAGCCGTGGGGGGGGCGACCGACCCAGGCCCTGTGTTCGTGTCGCGGTGCCCGTGGGGCACGGACTGGAGGGGTGCTCCTATAATGGACCCAGGTCGCGAAACCTTTGAACGACTAGGACAGGAATACTCGCGAGGGCGCTCGGCTGCCCCCCTCGTGAGGCCTTGCATAAGAGAAATCGAGGCAGAAGAGTGAAAAGTCGAAGAACCACGAGCCAAAGACGGCAACAACTTCAATAAAACTTCGAATGAGAATGAACAAGCCAACTGCGGAAAGCAAATGAAAAAGCCGCGTCCGGCACCTAATCTAGTCTTCGACGTCTTCTCACCAGCGCGGAGCTAAGTGCTGCCGCTGGGCATGGGAGGGAGCCCAAGGGCCTGAGGCCGGCGCTCCTGAGACTCCGGGGCGTGTACAGCCCCAACTCATTATTACGTGAGAGTGTCACGGGCGGCGAGCTTCACATGCGTTGGCCTTCTTCACAGGCTCCGGGCCTTTCTTGGGGGAAGCAGGCTTCACGGGCATTTGCCCTCTTCACAGGCGCCGGGCCCTTTCCAAAACGCGACAGCTTCACAGGCATTCGCCTTCTTCACAGGCTCCGGGCCTTTTCCAAAACGCGACAGCTGTTAGGGAACGTAGTAATTTCAAAAAATTTCCTACGCACACGCAAGATCATGGTGATGCATAGCAACGAGGGGAGAGTGTGATCTACGTACCCGGTAGATCGACAACGGAAGCGTTTGGTTGATGTAGTCGTACGTCTTCACGGCCCAACCGATCAAGCACCGAAACTACGGCACCTCCGAGTTTTAGCACACGTTCAGCTCGATGACGATCCCCGGACTCCGATCCAGCAAAGTGTCGGGGAAGAGTTCCGTCAGCACGACGGCGTGGTGACAATCTTGATGTACTACTGCCGCAAAGCTTCGCCTAAGCACCGCTACAATATTATCGAGGTCTATGGTGGCTGGGGGCGCCGCACACGGCTAAGAATAAGATCACGTGGATCAACTTGTGTGTCTCTGGGGTGCCCCTGCCTCCGTATATAAAGGACTAAAGAGGGGAGGCCGGCCGGCCACATAGGGCGCGCCAGGAGAGTCCTACTCCCTCTGGGAGTAGGATTCCCCCCCCCCAATCCTAGTTGGAACAGGACTCGCGGCGGGGGGAAAAGAGAGAGAGGGGCCGGCCCCCTCTCCTTGTCCAATTCGGACCAAGGGAGGGGAGGGGCGCGCGGCCTACTATGGGCTGCCTCTTCTCTTTTCCACTAAGGCCCATTAAGGCCCATCTAGCTCCCCGGGGGCTTCCGGTAACCTCCCGGTACTCCGGTAAAATCCCGATTTTACCCGGAACACTTCTGATATCCAAACATAGGCTTCCAATATATCAATCTTTATGTCTCGACCATTTCGAGACTCCTCGTCATGTCCGTGATCACATCCGGGACTCCGAACAACCTTCGGTACATCAAAATGCATAAACTCATAATATAATTGTCATCGTAACCTTAAGCGTGCGGACCCTACGGGTTCGAGAACAATGTAGACATGACCGAGACACGTCTCCGGTCAATAACCAATAGCGGGACCTGGATGCCCATATTGGCTCCTACATATTCTACGAAGATCTTTATCGGTCAGACCGCATAACAACATACGTTGTTCCCTTTGTCATCGGTATGTTACTTGCCCGAGATTCGATCGTCGGTATCCCATACCTAGTTCAATCTCGTTACTGGCAAGTCTCTTTACTCGTTCTACAATACATCATCCCGCAACTAACTCATTAGTCGCAATGCTTGCAAGGCTTAACTGATGTGCATTACCGAGAGGGCCCAGAGATACCTCTCCGACAATCGGAGTGACAAAACCTAATCTCGAAATACGCCAACCCAACATGTACCTTTGGAGACACCTGTAGTACTCCTTTATAATCACCCAGTTACGTTGTGACGTTTGGTAGCACCAAAAGTGTTCCTCCGGTAAACGGGAGTTGCATAATCTCATAGTTACAGGAACATGTATAAGTCATGAAGAAAGCAATAGCAACATACTAAACGATCAAGTGCTAAGCTAACGGAATAGGTCATGTCAATCAGATCATTCTCTTAATGATGTGATCCCGTTAATCAAATAACAACTCCTTGTTCATGGTTAGGAAACATAACCATCTTTGATTAACCAGCTAGTCAAGTAGAGGCATACTAGTGACACTCTGTTTGTCTATGTATTAACACATGTATTATGTTTCTGGTTAATACAATTCTAGCATGAATAATAAACATTTATCATGATATAAGGAAATAAATAATAACTTTATTATTGCCTCTAGGGCATATTTCCTTCAGTCTCCCACTTGCACTAGAGTCAATAATCTAGATTACACAGTTATGATTCTCACACCCATGGAGCCTTGGTGCTGATCATGTTTTGCTCGTGGAAGAGGCTTAGTCAACGAGTCTGCAACATTCAGATCCGTATGTATCTTGCAAATCTCTATGTCTCCCACCTGGACTAGATCCCGGATGGAATTGAAGCGTCTCTTGATGTGCTTGGTTCTCTTGTGAAATCTGGATTCCTTTGCCAAGGCAATTGCACCAGTATTATCACAAAAGCTTTTCATTGGACCCGATGCACTAGGTATGACACCTAGATCGGATATGAACTCCTTCATCCAGACTCCTTCATTTGCTGCTTCCGAAGCAACTATGTACTCCACTTCACATGTAGATCCCGCTACAACGCTTTGTTTAGAACTGCACCAACTGACAGCTCCACCATTTAATGTAAACACGTATCCGGTTTGCGATTTAGAATCATCCGGATCAGTGTCAAAGCTTGCATCAACGTAACCATTTACGATGAGCTCTTTGTCACCTCCATATACGAGAAACATATCCTTAGTCCTTTTCAGGTACTTCAGGATGTTGTTGACCGCTGTCCAGTGATCCACTCCTGGATTACTTTGGTACCTCCCTGCTAGACTTATAGCAAGGCACACATTAGGTCTGGTACACAGCATTGCATACATGATAGAGCCTATGGCTGAAGCATAGGGAACATCTTTCATATTCTCTCTATCTTCTGTAGTGGTCGGGCATTGAGTCTTACTCAACTTCACACCTTGTAACACAGGCAAGAACCCTTTCTTTGCTTGATCCATTTTTAAACTTCTTCATAACTTTGTCAAGGTATGTGCTTTGTGAAAGTCCAATTAAGCGTCTTGATCTATCTCTATAGATCTTAATGCCTAATATGTAAGCAGCTTCACCGAGGTCTTTCATTGAAAAACTCTTATTCAAATATCAGAAATGCTATAGAGCTCCCACTCACTTTCTTGTAAATACAGGCTTCTTCAAAAGTCTGTATAAAAACAAATGCTTTGATCACACTATCAAAACGTTTATTCCAACTCTGAGAGGCTTGCACCAGTCCATAAATGGATCGCTGGAGCTTGCACACTTTGTTAGCTCCCTTTGGATCGACAAAACCTTCTGGTTGCATCATATACAACTCTTCTTCCAGAAATCCATTCAGGAATGCAGTTTTGACATCCATCTGCCAAATTTCATAATCATAAAATGCGGCAATTGCTAACATGATTCGGACAGACTTAAGCATCGCTACGGGTGAGAAGGTCTCATCGTAGTCAATCCCTTGAACTTGTCGAAAACCTTTTGCGACAAGTCGAGCTTTGTAGACAGTAATGTTACCGTCAGCGTCAGTCTTCTTCTTGAAGATCCATTTATTCTCAATTCCTTGCCGATCATCGGGCAAGTCAACCAAAGCCCATACTTTGTTCTCATACATGGATCCCATCTCAGATTTCATGGCTTCAAGCCACTTTGCGGAATCTGGGCTCACTATCGCTTCTTCATAGTTCGTAGGTTCATCATGATCTAGTATCATGACTTCTAGAACGGGATTACCGTACCACTCTGGCGCGGATCTTACTCTGGTTGATCTACGAGGTTCAGTAGTATCTTGTTCTGAAGTTTCATGATCATCATCATTAGCTTCCTCACTAACTGGTGTAGGTGTCACAGAAACAGTTTTCTGTGATGTACTACTTTCCAATAAGGGAGCAGGTACAGTTACCTCGTCAAGTTCTACTTTCCTCCCACTCACTTCTTTCGGGAGAAACTCCTTCTCTAGAAAGTTTCCAAATTTAGCAACAAAAGTCTTGCCTTCGTATCTGTGATAGAAGGTGTATCCAATAGTCTCCTTTGGATATCCTATGAAGACACATTTCTCCGATTTGGGTTCGAGCTTATCAGGTTGAAGCTTTTTCACATAAGCATCGCAGCCCCAAACTTTCAGAAACGACAACTTTGGTTTCTTGCCAAACCACAGTTCATAAGGCGTCGTCTCAACGGATTTTGATGGTGCCCTATTTAACGTGAATGCGGCCGTCTCTAGAGCGTATCCCCAAAACGATAGCGGTAAATCAGTAAGAGACATCATAGATCGCACCATATCTAGTAAAGTACGATTACGACGTTCGGACACACCATTACGCTGTGGTGTTCCGGGTGGCGTGAGTTGCGAAACTATTCCACAATTTTTCAAATGTACACCAAACTCGTAACTCAAATATTCTCCTCCACGATCAGATCGTAGAAACTTTATTTTCTTGTTACGATGATTTTCAACTTCACTCTGAAATTCTTTGAACTTTTCAAACGTTTCAGACTTATGTTTCATTAAGTAGATATACCCATATCTGCTTAAGTCATCTGTGAAGGTGAGAAAATAACGATATCCGCCACGAGCCTCAATATTCATCGGACCACATACATCGGTATGTATGATTTCCAACAAATCTGTTGCTCTCTCCATAGCACCGGAGAACGGTGTTTTGGTCATCTTGCCCATGAGGCACGGTTCGCAATTACCAAGTGATTCATAATCAAGTGGTTCCAAAAGTCCATCAGTATGGAGTTTCTTCATGCGCTTTACACCGATATGACCTAAACGGCAGTGCCACAAATATGTTGCACTATCATTATCAACTCTGCATCTTTTGGCTTCAACATTATGAATATCTGTGTTACTACTATCGAGATTCAATAATAATAGACCACTCTTCAAGGGTGCATGACCATAAAAGATATTACTCATAGAACAACCATTATTCTCAGATTTAAATGAATAACCGTCTCGCATCAAACAAGATCCAGATATAATGTTCATGCTTAACGCTGGCACCAAATAACAATTATTTAGGTCTAATATTAATCCCGAAGGTAGATGTAGAGGTAGCGTGCCGACTGCGATCACATCGACTTTGGAACCGTTTCCCACGCGCATCGTCACCTCGTCCTTAGCCAATCTTCGCTTAATCCGTAGTCCCTGTTTCGAGTTGCAAATATTAGCAACAGAACCAGTATCAAATACCCAGGTGCTACTGCGAGCATTAGTAAGGTACACATCAATAACATGTATATCACATATACCTTTGTTCACCTTGCCATCCTTCTTATCCGCCAAATACTTGGGGCAGTTCCGCTTCCAGTGACCAGTCTGCTTGCAGTAGAAGCACTCAGTTTCAGGCTTAGGTCCAGGTTTGGGTTTCTTCTCTTGAGTAGCAACTTGCTTGCTGTTCTTTTTGAAGTTTCCCTTCTTCTTCCCTTTGCCCTTTTTCTTGAAACTAGTGGTCTTGTTGACCATCAACACTTGATGCTCCTTCTTGATTTCTACCTCCGCAGCTTTCAGCATTGCGAAGAGCTCGGGAATAGTCTTATTCATCCCTTGCATATTATAGTTCATCACGAAGCTCTTGTAGCTTGGTGGCAGTGATTGGAGAATTCTGTCAATGACGCAATCATCTGGAAGATTAACTCCCAATTGAATCAAGTGATTATTATACCCAGACATTTTGAGTATATGCTCACTAACAGAACTGTTCTCCTCCATCTTACAGCTATAGAACTTATTGGAGACTTCATATCTCTCAATCCGGGCATTTGCTTGAAATATTAACTTCAACTCCTGGAACATCTCATATGCTCCATGACGTTCAAAACGTCGTTGAAGTCCCGATTCTAAGCCGTAAAGCATGGCACACTGAACTATTGAGTAGTCATCAGCTTTGCTCTGCCAGACGTTCATAACATCCGGCGTTGCTCCAGCAGCAGGCCTGGCACCCAGCGGTGCTTCCAGGACGTAATTCTTCTGTGCAGCAATGAGGATAATCCTCAAGTTACGGACCCAGTCCGTGTAATTGCTACCATCATCTTTCAACTTTGCTTTCTCAAGGAACGCATTAAAATTCAACGGAACAACAGCACGAGCCATCTATCTACAATCAAGCATAAACAAGCAAGATACTTATCAGGTACTAAGTTTCATGATAAATTTAAGTTCAGTTAATTTACTTAAGAACTCCCACTTAGATAGACATCCCTCTAATCCTCTAAGTGATTACGTGATCCAAATCAACTAAACCATGTCCGATCATCACGTGAGATGGAGTAGTTTCATTGGTGAACATCACTATGTTGATCATATCTACTATATGATTCACGCTCGACCTTTCGGTCTCCGTGTTCCGAGGCCATATCTGTATATGCTTGGCTCGTCAAGTATAACCTGAGTATTCCGCGTGTGCAACTGTTTTGCACCCGTTGTATTTGAACGTAGAGCCTATCACACCCGATCATCACGTGGTGTCTCAGCACGAAGAACTTTCGCAACGGTGCATACTCAGGGAGAACACTTCTTGATAATTTAGTGAGAGATCATCTTATAATGCTACCGTCAATCAAAGCAAGATAAGATGCATAAAAGATAAACATCACATGCAATCAATATAAGTGATATGATATGGCCATCATCATCTTGTGCTTGTGATCTCCATCTCCGAAGCACCGTCGTGATCACCATCATCACCGGCGCGACACCTTGATCTCCATCGTAGCATCGTTGTCGTCTCGCCAAGCTTGTGCTTCCACGACTATCGCTACCGCTTAGTGATAAAGTAAAGCATTACATCGCGATTGCATTGCATACAATAAAGCGACAACCATATGGCTCCTGCCAGTTGCCGATAACTCGGTTACAAAACATGATCATCTCATACAATAAAAATCATGTCTTGACCATATCACATCACAACATGCCCTGCAAAAACAAGTTAGACGTCCTCTACTTTGTTGTTGCAAGTTTTACGTGGCTGCTACGGGCTTAAGCAAGAACTAATCTTACCTACGCATCAAAACCACAACTATAGTTTGTCAAGTTGGTGTTGTTTTAACCTTCGCAAGGACCGAGTGTAGCCACACTTGGTTCAACTAAAGTTGGAGAAACTGTCACCCGCAAGCCACCTCTGTGCAAAGCACGTCGGGAGAACCGGTCTCGCATAAGCGTACGCGTAATGTCGGTCTGGGCCGCTTCATCCAACAATACCGCCGAACCAAAGTATGACATGCTGGTAAGCAGTATGACTTATATCGCCCACAACTCACTTGTGTTCTACTCGTGCATATAACATCAACATATAAAACCTAGGCTCGGATGCCACTGTTGGGGAACGTAGTAATTTCAAAAAAATTCCTACGCACACGCAAGATCATGGTGATGCATAGCAACGAGGGAAGAGTGTGATCTACGTACCCGGTAGATCGACAACGGAAGCGTTTGGTTGATGTAGTCGTACGTCTTCACGGCCCGACCGATCATGCACCGAAACTACGACACCTCCGAGTTTTAGCACACGTTCAGCTCGATGACGATCCCCGGACTCCGATCCAGCAAAGTGTCGGGGAAGAGTTCCGTCAGCACGACGGCGTGGTGACGATCTTGATGTACTACTGCCGCAGGGCTTCGCCTAAGCACCGCTACAATATTATCAAGGTCTATGGTGGCTGGGGGCGCCGCACACGGCTAAGAATAAGATCACGTGGATCAACTTGTGTGTCTCTGGGGTGCCCCTGCCTTCGTATATAAAGGACTAAAGGGGGGAGGCCGGCCGGCCACATAGGGCGCGCCAGGAGAGTCCTACTCCCTCTGGGAGTAGGATTCCCCCCCCCCCCAATCCTAGTTGGAATAGGACTCGCGGAGGGGGGAAAAGAGAGAGAGGGGCCGGCCCCCTCTCCTTGTCCAATTCGGACCAAGGGAGGGGAGGGGCGCGCGGCCCACTATGGGATGCCTCTTCTCTTTTCCACTAAGGCCCATTAAGGCCCATCTAGCTCCCCGGGGGGTTCCGGTAACCTCCCGGTACTCTGGTAAAATCCCGATTTTACCCGGAACACTTCCGATATCCAAACATAGGCTTCCAATATATCAATCTTTATGTCTCGACCATTTCGAGACTCCTCGTCATGTCCGTGATCACATCCGAGACTCCGAACAACCTTCGGTACATCAAAATGCATAAACTCATAATATAACTGTCATCGTAACCTTAAGCGTGCGGACCCTACGGGTTCGAGAACAATGTAGACATGACCAAGACACATCTCCGGTCAATAACCAATAGCGGGACCTGGATGCCCATATTGGCTCCTACATATTCTACAAAGATCTTTATCGGTCAGACCGCATAACAACATACGTTGTTCCCTTTGTCATCGGTATGTTACTTGCCCGAGATTCGATCGTCGGTATCCCATACCTAGTTCAATCTCGTTACTGGCAAGTCTCTTTACTCATTCTGTAATACATCATCCCGCAACTAACTCATTAGTCGCAATGCTTGCAAGGCTTAAGTGATGTGCATTACCGAGAGGGCCCAGAGATACCTCTCCGACAATCGGAGTGACAAAACCTAATCTCGAAATACGCCAACCCAACATGTACCTTTGGAGACACCTGTAGTACTCCTTTATAATCACCCAGTTACGTTGTGACGTTTGGTAGCACCCAAAGTGTTCCTCCGGTAAACGGAAGTTGCATAATCTCATAGTTACAGGAACATGTATAAGTCATGAAGAAAGCAATAGCAACATACTAAACGATCAAGTGCTAAGCTAACGGAATGGGTCATGTCAATCAAATCATTCTCTTAATGATGTGATCCCGTTAATGAAATAACAACTCCTTGTTCATGGTTAGGAAACATAACCATCTTTGATTAACGAGCTAGTCAAGTAGAGGCATACTAGTGACACTCTGTTTGTCTATGTATTCACACATGTATTATGTTTCCGGTTAATACAATTCTAGCATGAATAATAAACATTTATCATGATATAAGGAAATAAATAATAACTTTATTATTGCCTCTAGGGCATATTTCCTTCAACAGCTTCACAGGCATTCGCCTTCTTCACAGGCTCTGGGCCTTTTCCAAAACGCGACAGCTTCACAGGCATTCACCTTCTTCACAGGCTCTGGGCCTTTTCCAAAACGCGACAGCTTCACAGGCATTCGCCTTCTTCACAGGCTCTGGGCCTTTTCCAAAACGCGACAGCTTCACACGCATTCGCCTTCTTCACAGGCTCCGGGCCTTTTCCAAAACGCGACAGCTTCACAGGCATTCGCCTTCTTCACAGTCTCTAGGCCTTTCCCAAATAGGATAATCTTCACATGCATTTGCCTTCTTCACAGGCTCTGGGCCTTTTTAGGGGTAGAACCTCCGGAGGTGCTAGATGTTCCATGCGTTCTAGACCGGCACCCCCTCCTGAGTCTCCAAGCGCACGGAGCCGGGCCTGGAAACATGAACAACCTTGAACGGGCCCTCCCACATGGGAGAGAGCTTGTGCAGTCCCTCCCTGGAGAGAACCCGCCTGAGCACGAGGTCTCCTACCTCAAGAGTTCTGGGGCGCATGTTGCGGCAGTGATATCATCGCAGTGCTTGTTGGTACCTCGCCGCTCGCAGCGCGGCTTCTCGGCGATGTTCCTCCCCCAGCACGAGGTCCATTCCCCGCATGGCGTCCTGCTGCGCCTCGTCGAACGCCAGGACCCGCGTGGAGCGATGTCTGACCTGGTGAGGGAGGACCGCTTCGGCTCCGTAGACCAGGAAGAACGGGGTCTCTCCAGTCGGCTTGGTCGCGGTTGTGCGGATGGACCACAACACGGACTGAAGCTCGTCGTACCAACCTCTGCCGCAGGTCTCCAGCTTCTTCTTGAACGTCCTGGTCTTGAGGCCCCTCGGGACCTTTGCGTTGGCTCGCTCGGCCTGGCCGTTGCTTCGGGGGTGCGCCACCGAAGCATAGCATATATGCGTTCCAAGGTTAGCACAGTATGTTTTGAAGAGGTTACTGGTGAACTGCGAACCGTTGTCAGTGATGATGCGGTTCGGCACCCCGAACCGGCTCACGATGCCCCTGATGAACTTGACCGCGGAACCCGCGGGGATGGTGCGGACGGCCTCTACTTCAGCCCACTTGGTGAACTTGTCCACGGCGACGTAGAGGTAGCGGTAGCCCCCTGGCGCCCGAGGAAACGGGCCCAGGATGTCCAGCCCCCAGACTGCGAATGGCCACGAAAGGGGTATAGTCTGCAGGCCTCCTGCCGGCTGATGGATTTGCTTGGCGTGGAACTGGCAGGCCTCACAAGCTTTCACCAGTTCGATGGCGTCATTGAGTGCGGTGGGCCAATAAAACCCACTGCGGAACGCCTTGCCGACGAGGGTCCGTGATGATGAATGATGTCCACAGTCTCCGCCGTGTATATCTTCCAGCAGTTCCTTTCCTTGCTCCCTGGAGATGCAGCGCAGGGATACATCGTTTGGTCGCTTCCGGTAGAGCTCTCCATCCTTGATGCAGTATGCCGTGGCCTGCCGTGCCACACGCTCCGCTTCCTCCTCCTTCTCCGGCAGGGTCCCTTGTGTTAAGTAACTCCGGAGCTCCGTGATCCAGCACCCCTCCTGAGGTTCCATCGTCAGGAGCAGGCGTGCTCCTGAGGCCGGGCCACAGACCGGGGCTCCTGAGGCAGGTGGCTGGGGGAGCTCCTCCCGAGGCTGAGCCGTGTTTGACAATGACGGCAGGGCTGAGGGCTTGAAGAGCCGCTCCTCGAAGACGCCAGGCTCCTGAGGTAACCGCCTGGACGCCCGTTTGGCGATGTCGTCGGCCTCCTGATTGGTGCCACGGGGCACATGCTGCAACTCCAACCCCCAGAACTGCTTCTCCATCCTGCGGACCTCCGCAAGGTAGGCTTCCATGTGCTCATCTTTCGGCTCGTACACCTTGTTGGAGAAATTGACAAGGAGCTGCGAATCGCCCTTGATGGTGAGGCGTTTCACCCCCAGGGCAGCTGCGGCCTTCAAGCCCGCTATTAAACCTTCATACTCCGCTATGTTGTTGGAGACCTTTTCACCTTGCTGGAAACAGAGCTGTACAGCGTAGTAGAGCTTGTCCTGAGTGGGCGATATAAGCACCGCCCCAGCCCCAGCGCCATGCCTGGAGAACGCCCCATCGAAGTACATGACCCAGCCTTCTGGCGCCTCGCTTCCCGGGGAGAGGGACCGATCCTCGTCGGCCTTGAGGCCTGGTGCCTCCGTCCATTCTGCCACAAAATCCGCTAATGCTGCTCCCTTGATGACTCTGGTCGTGCTGAATTCGAGCTGAAACGCTTGCAGTTCTATGTTCCACTCAGCGACCCTTCCAGCTGAGTTAGGGCTCCTGAGCACTCTCTCCAGGGGGTATGACGAGACGACCTTGATGGGGTGACCCTGAAAATAGTGCCGCAGCTTGCGCGAGGCCACCAGTAGCGCGAGGAGGAGCTTCTGAGGCATGGGGTACCGTGCCCTCGCGTCCCGCAACACCGTGCTGACGAAGTACACTGGGTGCTCAACGAGGTTGGGTGCGTCAGTGCTGGTGGCGCCCTCCGGAGACCATGGCGCCTCCTGAGGCGATGAGGCCTCCTGAGGCTGGCCATCTGGGAGAGGGGCCTCTTCCGCCTCCGGTGCACTCCTCTGCGGCGGCTGATCCTCCTCAGCCGTGGTGGCGGTTTCTGTGGGCCTTCCTTGTTCCTGTTTTGCCTTGTCCCGGGCTGCTGCTGTGGTTTTGATTCGACGCTCCTCCCTAACCGCCACCAGGGCTGCGCTGGCGGAGTAGGGAGTGGCGGCGAGGTAAAGCACCAGGGGCTCTTGAGGGCGCGGAGCCACCATGACCGGAGGGCTGGTCAGGTATCTCTTGAGATCCTGGAACGCCTTGTCGGCCTCTTCAGTCCATTCAAAGGGCCCCTTTTTCTTCATTAGCTGGAAGAAGGGCAGCGCTCGCTCCCCCAACTTGGAGATGAAGCGCCCTAGCGCGGTCACGCGCCCAGTGAGCTTCTGCATTTCTCTGAGGGTCTTTGGCGGGCTCATGTCCTCGACCGCCTTGACCTTTTCCGGGTTAGCCTCGATGCCTCGGTGGGACACGAGGAAACCCAAGAGCTTGCCCGAGGGGACTCCGAACACACACTTCTCTGGGTTGAGCCGCAGGTTCACTGCGTTGAGGCTCGCGAAGGTTTCCTCCAGGTCTTGTATCAGGGTCCTGGCCTCCCGAGACTTCACCACAATGTCATCGACGTAAGCCTCAACATTCTTCCCGAGCTGCGGGCCCAAGGTGATGTGCATCAGCCGCTGAAAGGTCGCCCCTGCGTTACGCAGCCCGAATGGCATGCATGTGTAGCAGTACACCCCACACGGGGTTAGGAAGGCTGTCTTTTCGACGTCTTCTACCGCCATCTTGATCTGGTGATACCCAGAGAAGGCATCCAAGAAGCATAGCAGGTCGCATTCTGCGGTGGAATCGACGATCTGGTCGATGCGGGGGAGCGGGAACGGATCTTGCGGGCATGCCTTGTTGAGGTTGGTGAAGTCGACACACATGCGCTCCTTCCCTCCCTTCTTTGGCACAACGACAGGGTTGGCCAACCAATCCGGGTATCGGACCTCGCGAATGACCCCAGCGGCTTCTAGTTTGCGGGTCTCTTGGACGATGAAGGCCTGCTTTTCTGTGGACTGCCGCCTTGCCTTCTGCTTCACAGGGCGCACGTTGGGGCACACGTTGAGGTGATGCTCGATTACGCTCCTAGGGATCCCCGCCAACTGGTCAGGCTCCCAAGCGAATACCTTCTTGTTTGCGCGCAGGAACCTGACCAGGGCCTCCTCCTGCTCGGGCTCGAGGTTGGCGCCTATGGTGAAAGTGGCATTGGTGGACCCGTCCTCATCGACGGGTATCTGCTTGGTTTCTGCCTTGTCTTGGGTGAACAACTGTTTCTTCTTGGCGGGTGCAGCCCCCTTGGGCTCGGGGGTCTCCAAGTCGGTGGGCTGTGCCGACGCCGCCGTCTTGAAGGCGAGCTTGAGCACTCGCAGCGCGTCTCCGGTGTCCCCGTGCACGGTGAGGACATTGCTGCTCCCGGGCATCTTCATGAGGTTGTACGCCGGGTGCGTCGCGGCCGCCAGCGCTGGGTAGCCGAGGATGGCGTTGTAGGGGAGGCCGATGAGGGCGATGTCAAAGTCGACCAGCTCCGTGCGGAAGTTGTTGTAGGTGCCGAAGGTTACTGGGAGCCGGATCTGTCCCAAGGAGTTGGATGATCCGCCCCCAATGCCTGAGAAGGGCCGGCTGGGTTGCAGCTGTTTCAGGGGTATGCAGAGGAGGTTGAAGGCCTCAATCGAGAGCACGCTGAGGCCCGCACCGCCATCGATAAGAGTTCTGGTGACGGCCACCTGGCAGATGGTGGGGGTGCACAGCATGGGGAGCGCACCCAAGCAGGCCGAGTTGGAGGGGTGGTCCTCCGAGCTGAAGGTCAGGCCGGCCTTGGGCGCCGCCCGGTCCGGGAGAGCCCCCTGCTGCGTGGAAGCGGTGCTGACCCGGCGGATGAACGGCTTGACGTGGTGACTTGTAGGCGGCGCCTGCGAGCTGTCTAGGAGGGCCGCGATGACCGGGGGTGTTGGTGTAGCATGGTGGGCGGGGAAGAGGCTGCGGAGCTCTTCCCAAGAGGCCACGAAGGATGCCGGCAGGTGGAGCAGCCATGCACGCGGAGCGCCGGTGAGGGCCGTGGGGAGCCAGTTGGCCATGACCCTATCGTCACCTCCAGCTTTGAGGATGGCCTCCTCGTACGCCAGCAAGAAGGCCAGCGGATCAGTCACGCCGCTGTAGCACGGCGCCGTCGTTGGCTTGAACTTGTCCGGCCACCGTACCCGTTGCAGGGCTGGGGCCAGGGCTCGGAGCCCCCTGGCCCCCGTGCTGGCGTCAGCGGCCGGAGCGGGCGACGCGCTACTCATCGCGAGGCAGGTCGTGGTGGTGGCGGAAGGGAAAACTCCGGTGCACCCCTACCTGGCGCGCCAAATGTCGGATTACGGGTTCCGGCAGACCGTTGAGGTTCGAACACTGGGGTGCGCACAGAGATTTCGCCTTCTACCTACCTGCACCCCTCCGCCTCGCTAAGATCTAAACTATGGAAAGAACAACACAAGAGACACAGGGTTTATACTGGTTCGGGCCACCGTTGTGGTGTAATACCCTACTCCAGTGTGTGGTGTGGTGGATTGCCTCTTGGGCTGATGATGATGAGCAATACAAGGAAGAACAGCCTCGCGAGGGTCTGTTCTTGGCTGGGGGATGAACTGCTAGGAGGAGTTCAGTCACCCTTCTCTCTCTCTCTCTTCTCGATTCTCTCTCCGATTTCCCTCCTCCTACCCTGGGGGTGGCTAGTCCTATTTATAGGCAAAGGCCCTGGGCCTCTTCCCAAATATTGAGCGGGAAGGGCGCCAACAATTGGCCATTTTGAAGGGGAACATCTGGTACACTTATCCTGACTAAAGTTGGTCCTCGCCTGCCAAAGGCTCGGGTGGTGACGCTGGCTTGGGCTCCACAATGACTTCCTCCCTGCCGTTGGGCTGGTCTTGGTCTCGTTGCACCGAAACGGGTGCCTTTGCTTGATGCTCTCGCCTGCGCTTGCTCCCTTTGCACCAAAGAGGAAAGGAGGACACTGCGCGGGCTGGCGCCCGCCTGGCACCCTTGGTCGTCATGGCTTGCGTCACGGGCACCTCGTGAGGTACCCCGCCTTGATCTCTCCGCCTCCTCGCGAGCCAGCCTGATGAGGCCGTGCCTGAGGAAGCTCTGTGTCGTCCGCCCCGCGAGGCTTGACCCCTCGCGAGGGTCTTGGGTCCGTGTTGATGAAGATGGGCCGTGCTGGGCCCCTCCTCGAGCCACGCCGCAGGCCGCAGGCAGGCAAGTCTGGGGACCCCCGTTCCCAGAACGCCGACAGTGATGCGTAGAAAATTTTAAAATTCTGCTACGTTCCCCAACAATAGTACCTTTCCCCGTCATAGTCACTCCACGGGTTCTGGGTTGTCATCAACCGAGAACACCGATTTGTGAATCGAATCAACACTGAGATTCAGTACTCCCAATACTTTGTTGTTGAGAAGTTTAATACTCCATCACGTCACTCCTAGCCTGATCGGCTAAATCATTATCATGCTAATTTTAACTATGCTACCTGGTCCTTAATCCCGGAGCACAACTTTTGATGATGAGCTAAGCTTACGTCGATTTACTTGTCCTATCGTTCCACCTCGAACAACAAGTTTGATTCCAAGTTGGTGTCGTACCCAGGGTTCCAATAACCTTTCGCTTCATCATTCCTTTGACTTGATGTCATCGCCGACCGATTACATATTCATGAAACCTCTCGACAAAATTTGTCATGATCATCATCAACATTCTGAGTTCTTCCATGATATCAATGGAATTCTTGATGATAAGTGCCATCCTCGTTCCTTGGTAATTTGAGTTACCATCAACAACATCCTTACCTTCCTTTCATCACAAACTTTTTCATGTTATGGGTGCAACTTGCTATCCAGCTCGTATTATGATCTACCTTGAAGTATTGCTGCCTTTTTTTCAAGGATGTTGTGAGAATTGCTCCACCTCTTGAGGATTCTCGATATAGTAATACTTCTCGCCATCTCCATTCGTTTTCTGATCCCCGTGTTGTTTCTACCCTGAATACCGACAATTGAACTATGATGCGTGAATTCAAAACTTCTAGCAATCCTATTGCTTTGGAGTTAATGGTCGATAGTTCATTCTTAGACTATTGATTATTGAATCACCATTCTAACATTGATCATGCTACCTAAGCCCTTATTTTGGGTGCACTTTTCAACCGATGTTTAACTGTGTATGTTTTCCTTGAGCATACCTCATTATATCAGTTGATCTGACAAGTGTTACCTCCTTGTTCATATAATTGTAGAAATCCATCCTTTGGAAATCTCGATGATATGTCGCCGAGTCCATCAGCCACCTCCTCATCCTCTCCTTGGCTTAATGATGAACCCTTGTTCGGAACTCGTTTCCATAGTTCATTTTCCGAGAATCCTATAATGACATCTCGTCAATTTGTGTTGCACCTTTTCTCCTCAGGCATACTGAGTCTGAGTTATCCTGACACCAATCAGATTTGAATCTCGGTCAGATATAATGGTTGGAACATATTTCCAATAGTTATAACATTGGTATTTATGTGACCCGGTAAGGGGATGTCGTGCCTAACACACCTGGCCGGAGGCCCTATGGTTATAGATTCCTTGTCAGCAAGGTTATCCATTCTTCCATGAGGAAATTGTAAGACTTATTCTACAAGTTATTCCTGATAGATCCTTTGTGTTTCCAAAGTCTGACCTTTGCCTGAAGACCATGTCAATGCTATCTCAAAGCATATATATGTTACTCCAATTTTCAACAAGAACATTTAAAGCCTAATGTTAAATGTTTCCTGCTCAATTATCCAAACACCGATGTATGGGTAATGTCTTGAAATTTCTCTCCCCTTACCTAAAGAGTTTTCTACATTATATCCTGTCATGGGTATCGTGCTCTGTTTGTCCTTGAGAAGGTATACCCTGAAATATGTGTCAAACACATTTTCCTTTCCATTGTTCTGTTTGATCTGATGATCATATTTTCCTTTCCATTGATTTGTTTAACCTTCCTTGTGATCCATATGATCTAAGCAGTAATATTCTTCTGCTTATGTAAACACCTTGGTGTACAACCGTGTCACTAAGACCCTATTGCATTTGTCGATAGCATTCCGGTAACCACCGATGGACGAGAACTTTGCCTATTGGTCTGCCTCGTTCAACGAGCAAGAAAATTGTTCTCTTCGTCCCTCTCCCTTGGTACCGATGTTGACGTCGACATAACTAACAGGCTTTTCTCTGACCTGCATTGCTATCATGATCGTGCATGATCACAACGCCCTCCTTAATTTTTTTAAACCCACGTGGTGGGCCCATAACCCTCAGCTCCATAGGATCGTAACCTGACTCTCCTGTACACCCCTGTTGCTAAAGTTATTTCTCGCGTTGACTTCGTATGTAATTCACGGGTTAGCTTCCTAGAGATGATCTATTCTGGTATCGGTCGCAATACTTATTCTCGTTGCTCTGGACCCCTTTCACACTTTGTTTCAGGCATCGAACGATTGCCTGCCCGCTCAAAAACTTCCCATGATACCTCCTTACTTTGCTCTCGATATTTTCTTAAGTTTCAAATTCGAGAGTTACTTTCCACCACCTTCCTTGATATTATTATCCAGATAAGCAACCTTATAGAGGTCTGTTCTTTCATAGATACCCTTATCCCTTTCATAGGTACGATGGAGTTCCTGAAGAAAGGATGACGACTTCATCATGAGGAACTGAAGCACAGAAATGGAGACATCAACGTAATGGATCGATCTCTTCGAGGAGAGCAACCAAGACCGAGAAGAACCGTTAGAATTTCACAACCACAACTTCCCCCCTTACACCACCTCTTAAATCTCGGGACGAGATTTCTTATAGTGGAGGAGAATTGTGACGCCCGGATAATTAGGCTACATTAATCACACGTTAATGATGCCACGTCACCTCGGTTACTGTTGTTAATCTCGCGATGGTTCAAAAATGATTCAAATTCAAATTTAAAATAAAGGAAAACCTCAAAAGTTTTCAAAAATGTTAAAACCAAAATGTTTGGGTTGTGCCAGATAATGCATACGTGATTATGATGAAGAATCCACATTATTATATAATGTATAAATGTACTAAAATGATTTAAACGGTAGCCAAAAACATTATTTAAATGCCTTTGGTATTTTTTCAAATACTAAACTATTTTATTTTGGGTTAAAACCTTTTGTGGTAGTGGGTTATTCTGAAACATTATTCTAGGAGCTATCATCATATTTTACTAAACCAAAATAAAATTAAACCAGTAAAAGGAAAATAAGGAAAAGTAAATTGAAAAGTCAAAGCAAGGTAAAAAAGGAAACAACAGCCCCCTATAGTCAACTGGACCTCAGCCCAGTCGGCCGGCCCAGCTGACCAGCCGGCCCACCCTGTGCCTGGCCTACATGCCCCCACCCCCACGAACCCTAGCGCACACCCCCCACTCACCCCGCATGATCCCCCCCATTCTCTCCCACGTCTCTCTCCCTCCCTCCCTCGATCCTGATCGGGATCGGGGTGCTCACGCCCGCCCTCGACACGTCCCCGGTGCCATCGCACTCGCCCCCAACGCCGCCGCCTGGTGACGCCCTGGCCTCGTCGCCGGACCTCGCCGAATGCCTCGTCCTCGCCGCCCTCTCCCGGCCTGCTTCCTCACCCTCCGGCACCGCGCCCGTCTTCCCCGAGCTCCGCAGGACGTCGCGCTCGTCGCACCGACGCCAACCGCCGCCGCTGCATCACCGCCTCGTCCCACCAACACCTCGCGGACGCCATCTCTCTCCTGGAAGCCACCGCGTCGAGCCCTAAACCATGTTCTTCGTCTGCCTCGTCGAGCTTCGCCGTCGATTCCGGCACCTTCGAGCCTTCCCCGAGCCCACTAAGCACATCTGCAGGCTCAATGTGAGCTCCACCACTTCCCCGTTTATTCCCGAGCTCGGATTCGAGATCGAGCACCCTCGCCGCCGTTTCGTAGTTGTCATCACCGCCGCGACCGAAGCCGCAGTCGCCCTCCTCCCATGCCCATGGCCGCCATCGCCCGGGCGCTCCCCTGCCCCCCCCCCCCCCCCGCGCAGCCTCCCTGGTCGCAGCTCCCCGCAACCGCGCATGCCCACGCGCCGCCCGTGACCGCACCGTCCTGCTGCTGCGGCCCGCGCACTATCTGCGCCACACCCTCGCCTACCTCTGTCGCCAGTCCCACCTCGCCCCTCTGCGCCGCCTCCGGCCACTGGTCCCCCCCCCCACGGCTCCAGCCGCGCCGTGGCCGCCGGCGCTCGCCCTCCTGGGCGCGCGGTTGTTCCCCTCCCCTGGTGGCCTCGAGCACGAGCGCCCGCAACCAGCGCCCGCCCCGTTAACCGCTGCCCGAATCCACTATGGCCCTTGTGCCTATGGCACATGGGGCCCGCCCCTAGAACATTAAAAAAGAGATTAAAAAAAGAAGAAGAATAAAATTAATTAATTAAACAATTAACCTAATTAACTATTGTTAATTAATTAAACAATAATTAGATTAGTTAAACCTTAATTAGAATAACCAGAGTATGACATGCGGGACCCACATGTCAGATTGACCCAGTCAACGCCCTGTTGACTGCTGACGTCATGATGACGTCATCATACACTATTCTGGATAATGTTAGAATTAAATAGATAAATAAATTCAGAAAATTGATTAAATCTTTAAAAATTAATATAAAATAAACCGTAGCTCAGATGAAAATACTTTGTACATGAAAGTTGCTCAGAACGATGAGACGAATCCGAATACGTAGCCCGTTCGTCCGCCGCATATCCCTAGCATAGCGAACATGGAACTTTCCCCCTCTGGTTTGTCTGTCCGAAAACGTGAAACACCGGGGATAATTTCCCGGATGTTCCCCCCTGCACTGGTACCATCTCATACCGCGCTAGGGCACCCCTAGCACCACTACTTGTCATGTCATGCATCTCTATGCATCTGTTTGCTTAATATTTATTGTTTCTTCCTCCTCTTCTCTCGCTAGACACCGAGATCGACGCCGCTGCTACCTAGTACGACTATGGTGTTGACGACTCCTCTCTCTTGCCAGAGCAACCAGGCAAGCCCCCCCCCTTGATCACCAGATATTGCCTACTCTTCTCTATACTGCTTGCATTAGAGTAGTGTAGCATGTTACTGCTTTCCGTTAATCCTATCCTGATGCATAGACTGTCCTTGCTACTACTGTTGTTACCTTTTACCTGCAATCCTAATGCTTAGAATAGGATGCTAGTTTATCATCAGTGGCCCTACCTACTTGTTCGTCTGCCATGCTATACTATCGGGCCGTGATCACTCGGGAGGTGATCACGGGTATATACTATATACTTTATACATGATACATGTGGTGATTAAAGTCGGGTCGGCTCGTGGAGCACCCGCGAGTGATTCACGGATTGGGGGTTGAAAGGACCTTTGTCCCAATGGCCCTCTGTGTGGATCTTTGTGGGGAAGCGACAGGGCAGGTTGAAACCACCTAGGAGAGAGGTGGGCCTGGCCCTGGTCGGCGTTCGTTGTTATTTCAAGATAACACGTTTAACGAGATCTTGGTATTTGATCTGAGTCTGGCCACTGGCCTATATGCACTAACCATCTACGCGGGGACAGTTATGGGCACTCGACGTCGTGGTATCAGTCGAAGCCTTCGTGACATCAGCGACTGAGCGGCGCGCGCCGGGTTGGACCGCGTAATGCAACTTCCTTTGTAATGGAGGTTGCTAGGTCTGCTCTCCGGCCGCCCTCGCAACATGCAGGTGTGCAATGGGCGATGGGCCTAGACCACTGCGCCATAGGATATAGACCGGCATGCTGACCTCTCTGTTGTGCCTAGGTAGGGCTGCGACGTGTTGATCTTCCGAGGTCGGGCATGACCCAGAAAAGTGTGTCTGGACAAAGGGGATCGAGCGTGTTGGGAAATGTGGTGCACCCCTGCAGGGAAGTTGATCTATTCGAATAGCCGTGTCCCTCGGTAAAAGGACGACCCGGAGTTGTACCTTGACCTTATGACAACTAGAACCGGATACTTAATAAAACACACCCTTCCAAGTGCCAGATACAGCCGGTGGTCGCTCTCTCACAGGGCGACGAGGGGAGGATCATTGGTTAGGATTATGCTATGCGATGCTACTTGGTGAACTTACCATCTACTCTTTTCTCTTGCTGCAAGATGGAGGTTACCAGAAGCGTAGTCTTCGATAGGACTAGCTATCCCCCTCTTATTCCGGCATTTTGCAGTTCAGTCCACATATGATACCCTTATTCCATTTGATACCAATGCATACATATGTATTGTAGCTCCTTGCTTGCGAGTACTTTGGATGAGTACTCACGGTTGCTTTGCTCCCTCTTTTCCCCCTTTCTATACCCGATTGTTGCGACCAGACGTTGGAGCCCAAGAGCCAGACGCCACTGTCGATGACGACTACTACTACTCGGGAGGTGCCGACTACTACGTGCAGCCCGCTGACGGCGACCAGGAGTAGTTTAGGAGGATCCCAGGCAGGAGGCATGCACCTCTTTCGATCTGTATCCCAGTTTGTGCTAGCCTTCTTAAGGCAAACTTATTTAACTTATGTCTGTACTCAGATATTGTTGCTTCCGCTGACTCGTCTATGATCGAGCTCTTGTATTCGATCCTTCGAGGCCCCTGGCTTGTAATGTGATGCTTGTATGACTTATTTTATTTGTAGAGTTGTGTTGTAATATCTTCCCGTGAGTCCCTGATCTTGACCGTACATGTTTGCGTGTATGATTAGTGTACGATTGAATCGGGGGCATCACACAAGGCCTCTCAAATAGTGTATCATTTTCAATTGCTTTCTAATGATCATTTGTTACTAATAATAAAGTGGCTTAATTTTCACATAGAAAACATAAGCAAAATATGGTAGGACCCGATAAGTACTAGTTGGATTTAATACTTTTTATTGATATTTAGAATGATATGCCTTTTCTTATTTATCCCACAAACAATATTCAAAAATTGACAAAAATTAGATAAAGAATATAGAAAGATCTTCTATGGTACAAGAGATGGCATTTTTGTCTTATGACCTAAGTGTTTGAACTCATCTCGCTGGTCGCCCAGGTTGTCCTTGGGTCGGGATCTGACTGGTATGAAGACATCAACAAGTATATATGTTGTTGGCAATAACTAATTTAATAATAGAATACTCATGATCACACATCTTCAAATAAATAAGCCAGCATGACATATGTGGGTCGTGTCCATGTTGAAGGTGTGGGTTTGAAGTTTTTCTTTGGGGATGATAGTCCCAAGTTTAATCTTTCATTGGACTCCATCATGATCTACACACTTTTAGTGATCCATTCATATGGGAGTAGCATACTTCAAAAAACACTTCCCAATATTATTTAATTTAAAAAGGTTATCAGAATAATTCCTTACATCATATGCCACGCAGGGCGAAAAACCAACTGAATTTCGCAATCTCATGTGCCACCCCATTGGCCTAACGATTGATCTTGGTCAACTTAAAATTTGGAGAAGTTTTGATAGGCTTCGCGCTCCTTATTCATATAAACTAGATGAGATCTGTCAAGATTATCATCTGCTAAGAAGGAAGCCAAAAACAACAATCAATTTCCTAAAAGAAAAATCATCTTATGGAGGATGAATGAAGGATGATACCAATATAGCGATCGATGAGGCACATCCCAATAAAATCCCATGAAGATATGAGGACGTCGCCAAAAGAGTGCCCAACACAACCCTCACACTCGCAGCGCCAATGCTCTCCACATAATTAGTGTCGACATTGATCTTAATAAGACCAGAAGAGGATGGGTGCCACACTACATGTTTTCTACATGGAGTGGTGTGAGGCCTTAGCCTGGCCTCTAACCCCTTACTTTTGTTTTTTCAATCCATGGAGACGACAACTACATTCACTTTAAGTAGGGCACCATCTAAGTCCATGGAGACGACACCGTATGGATTGTGGTTTGGCAAGAGACCCAAGTTATCGTTTCTTAAGGTTTGGGGATGTGATGCTTATGTCAAAAGGCTTCAGCCAGAAAAGCGCGAACCCAAAGCAGACAAATGTGTCTTCATAGGATACCAAAAATAGACAGTTGGGCATACCTTCTATCTCAGATCCGAGGGCAAAGTGTTTGTCGCTAAGAATGAGTCCTTTCTCGAGAAAGAGTTTTCTCTCGAAAGAATTGAGTGGGAGGAAGATAGAACTTGATGAGGTTGTTGAACCTTTACTTCAACCAGAGAGTAACGCAACATAGAAATATGTTTCTGTGGCACCTACTTTAGTTGAAGAGGAACCTAATGATGATGATCATGAAGCTTTGGATCAAGTTACTGTCGAACCTCGTAGGTCGACAAGGGTATGTACAACTTCTGAGTGGTACGGTAACCCTGTCTTAGAGGTCATGTTGTTGGACAACGGTGAACCTACGAGCTATGGAGAAGCGATGGTGGGCCCAGATTCTGACAAATGGTTAGAGGCCATGAAATCCGAGATGGGATCCATGTATGAAACCAAAGTATGGACTTTGGAAGTATTACCTGAAGGGCAAAACGTCATTCAGAATAAATGGATCTTGAAGAAGACAGATGTTGATGGTAATGTAACCATTTATGAAGCTCAACTTGTCACAAAGAAGTTTCCGACAAGTTCAAGGAGTTCACTATGATGAGACTTTCTCACTCGTAGTGATACTAAAGTCTGTTGGGATTATGTTAGCAGTTGCTGCATTTTTTGATTACGAAATCTGGCGGATGGATGTCAAAACAGAGTGTCCTTAACGGTTTCCGTGAGGTAAGGTTGTATGTGATACAACCAGAAGGTTTTGTCAATCCTAAGGATGCTAATAGGCATGCAAGCTCCAGCGATCCTTCTATGAACTGGAGCAAGCATCTCGGAGTTGGAATATACACTTTGATGAGGTGATCAAAGCTTTTGGGTTTGTACAAAGTTTGCAAGAAACTTGTATTTACAAGAAAGTGAGTGGGAGCACTACAACATTTCTGATAAATATATGTGGATGACATATTGTTGATTGGAAATGATGTAGAATTTCTGGAAAGCATAAAAGATTGTTTGAAAGGAGTTTTTCAAAGGAAGACATGGGTAAAGCTGCTTACATATTGGGCAACAATATCTATAGAGTTAGATCAAGACGCCTCATAAGACTCACGGAGCACATACGTTGACATGATTTTGAAGGAGTTCAAAATGGATCAGTCAAAGAAGGAGTTTTTGCCTGAGTTGTAAGGTGTGAAGTTGAATAAGACTCAAAACTCAACCACGGCAGAAGAAAGAGAAAGGACGAAGGTCGTCCCCAATGCCATAGCCATAGACTCTATACGGTATGCCATGCTGTGTACCGCACCTGACGTGTACCTTGACACGTGTCTGGCAAGGGAGTACAAGAGTGATCCAAGAGTGGATCATTGGAGAGCGGACAAAATTATCCTTAGAAGAATAAGGAAATGTTTCTCGGTTATGGAGGTGATAAAGAGTCCGGCGTAAAGGGTTACGTCGATGCAAGCTTTAACACTAATTTGGATGACTCTGAGTAGAGTTTCTCGGTTATGGAGGTGATAAAGAGTTCGGCGTAAAGGGTTACGTCGATGCAAGCTTTAACACTAATCCGCATGACGACTCTGAGTAGAAAACCGGATACGTATGGTGGAGCAGCCGTTTGGAATAGCTCCAAGTGGAGCATGGTAGCAACATCCACAGTATGACATAAAATTTGCAAAGTACACGCGGATCTGAATGTTGCAGACCCATTGACTAAAACCTCTCTCATAAGCAAAACATGATCAAACCCAGAACTAATTGGGTGTTAATCACATGGTGATGTGAACTAGATTATTGACTCTAGTGCAAGTGAGAGACTGTTGGAAATATGCCCTAGAGGCAATAAAAAATTAGGGAAGGGGGGCGGCGCCCCCCTTTGCTTCTCTTCTCTCCCTCTCCTTCCTTCCCCCTTCCTCCTCCTAGTAGGACTAGGAAAGGGGAGTCCTACTCCTACAAGGAGGAGGACTCCTCCTCTCGTGGCGCGCCCCAAGGGCTGGCCGGCCTCCCCCCTTACTCCTTTATATACGAGGGCGGGGGCACCCTAGAACACACAAGTTGATCATTGATACCTTAGTCGTGTGTGGTGCCCCCCTCCACCATAATCCACCTCGGTCATATCATCGTAGTGCTTAGGCGAAGCCCTGCGACGGTAGCATCATCATCGCCGTCATCACGCCGTCGTGCTAACGAAGCTCTCCCTCGACACTCAGCTGGATCGAGAGTTCGTGGGACGTCACCGAGCCGAACGTGTGCAGATCGCGGTGCTGCCGTACTTTCGGTACTAGGATCGGTCGGATCGTGAAGACGTACGACTACATCAACCGCGTTGTCATGACGCTTCCGCTTATGGTCTACGAGGGTACATGGACAACACCCATCCCTTCTCATTGCTATGCATCACCATGATAGATCTTGCGTGTGTGTAAGATTTTTTTTTTGAAATTACTGTGTTCCCCAACAATTAGGAGTAGAGATGATCATGCATCTTCGAATAGATAAGCTAGCACAACGTTTGTGGGTCATGCCCTTGTTAAAGGTGTTGGTTTGAAGTTTTTCTTTTGGGATGATACTCCCAGGTTTAACCTTTCATTGGATTCCGTCATCATCTACACACTTTTAATTATCCATTCATATGGGAGTAGCATACTCAAAAAACACTTCCTCATATATTATTAAATTAAAAAGGTTTTCGGAATTATTCCTTACAACATATGTCACGCAGGGCGGAATATTAACGGTATTGGCCTCACGGTTGATCTTGGACAACTAAAAATTTGGAGCAGTTTTGATAGACTTGACGCTTCCTTCTTCATATCAACGAGATGAGATCTCTCAAGATTATCATTTGCAAAGAAGGAAGCCACAAATGAACAATCAATTTCCTAGAAGACAAATCATCTTATGAAGGATGATACCAATATAGCAAGCGATGAGGCACATCCCAGTAAAATCCCATGAAGATATTTGGACGTCGCCAAAAGAGTTCCCCGCAACAACCCCCCCCCCCCCCCCCTCACTCGCAGCGCCAATAATCTCCACATAATTAGTGTCGACGTTGATCTTGATAAGATCAGAAAAGGGAGGTTGTTGTATTACATGTTTTCTAACCGGAATAGTGTCAGGCCTTAGCCCAGCCGGAACGAGATCCTCTAACATCACGAAGAGATGTTAGCGAAAGCTACAGTACCCTGACATCCCTTCTTCACATCTATATGATTAAGTCTAAAATGATTTGAATTAATTTACAAATTACAAATCTACTTTATACATTTACAATAATTACATACAAACAAAATTATGGTATAATAAAATTAATTTCGAATTTTATTTTCTATGAACAGTAATTACGCACATTGTCTTTGCTACCGTGCCCGTGACATCCCTTCTTCGTTTTGCACTAGGATTGCATTGTAGCTTCGTGACATCCCTTCATGATGTTAGAGGATCCGTTCCCAGCCCAGCCACTATCCCCTTACCTTTGTTTTTTCAATCCAACCCAGCATACTTTTCATTTGTCTGGCCTCCCATTGTTTTTGTTATGGTTTGTCCCCCGTGATAGGTTGTGGTATATGTCGGGGAGGTGGCAGTATCTAAACAATGCAACAAGAAATCAATTGCCCTGGTTGTCTCTGTTTTTATCACTGTTTAAGATATCTTCCTATATTCCGATAAATCAGCCGATTTATCGCTTACCGTTGTCTGGCCGATAAGATAAATTGGCCGATAAATCAACCGATATGGCGATAAATCGGCCGATATGCCGATAAACCGGCCGATTTACCCCTTATCATGGGTCGACCGATAAGTTCTCGATAAGTGATATCTCCAACATTGGTTTTTATTTAGTTTGCATATTAGATTTATCTAAAGTCAAACTTTATATACTTTCAATAACTTTATAGAAATAGATATTAATACATACACCACCAAATCAATACCACTGGATCATGATTGCATATATTTTCACATCATATAGATTTGTTGTTGTAAATGTTCATATTATTTTCTACAAATTGGTCAAACTTTATAAAGTCTGACTTCAGTCAAAAATAATATGTGAAGTAAATAAAAACAAGGGAAGTATGAAAAACAAAAATGCGGCCCGAGGCCAGCGAGCTAGTTTGCGGTCAACCACCCTTATCATCGCTGCTCGGCAACACGAAATCCGTCGCATGGCTAGTTAAGATAGTTGCAACCAGACCCAACAAGGAAGGTTCGGGTCTACTCCCTCCATTTCAAATTACTCGTCGCAGAAATATATCTAGATATATCCATTTTTGCGATGAGTAATTCGGAAGGGAGAGAATAGCTGTGACGAACAGAGTGCAGGAAGCACGTATGGTGATAGCCAAGAGGTAGCGGCAGATTTGAGCAAGGGTGGCAGTGGCAATGCAATGATTGATATCGTCAAGGGAAAAAGAATCGTACGGAAATTGAAGCTTGCTTTCATAGTTGACTTGTGTGTTCGTACATGTAAAAGGAGCTGCAGTGGGTTACGTAGGCAGCGTAGAGGTAGAGTAGAGCGCGTAGCCATCCATGCGTTTGACCTCGATCAGCTTCGAGACGGACAGCGGAAACGTAGAGGCGAAGAAGAAGCCGCCGTCCCACCCACCCACCGGAGTTAACACGCGCGCACGGAGGCGCCCGAGGAAACCGTTGTTTTAGGTGGCCGGCTGGCGATCCCCCCCTCGACGTACCGTACGTACGTGCCGATCACCCGGCCGCCACATGGCCAGCCATGCAGGCCGGAGCGTACGGCGCGGCGGTCTATCTAGCTGGGCTACTCTACTGTCTACCACAGCGCGCGCCCACCGCGTACGGCATGGCCCCGGCGGGCCGCTGTCGACCGCCGCCGCGTTCGCGACGATCGAGGGGCTCGGACACGCCCACAGACTTGAGCGAACATGGGGCGCATGCATGCATGTACGTGTGCATGGCGACGTGGCCGCGCGCACACCGATCCTCCCGGTGGACGCAGCCGTGAAGTTTCTCGTGCCTGTCGCGGCGGGGAGTGGGGGACGCCGAGCGCGAGTCACGCTCCGCGTTCGCCCCGCTCGTCACGCCGCGCAAACTGCCCGACGGCGACGGCGGCCGCGAATGCCGGCCTTCGTGGGCTGCCTTCTTCACTGCCCGTCAAGAAAACGAACGGGCACGGACGATGTGGCAAAATCAATTTCACTGCCCGTACGTACGCGCTCGTGGATTGCGCACGGACGAAGGCGTCCCGGCGCTACCGATCCTGTCACCGCTCACCAGTACTCCATCACGTATCCTCGCAGTACCAGTACGCGTATCTCCTCGGATCCAATTGAAGGCATCCCGTTCGAACCATGCCGTGCGAGATCGATACTCTCCTGACCCCATTTATGCGCGCAGGCGTGCGTCATGCACACGCAGTAAATAGGGGCGCACGGAACGGGTGCCATGTCCATGTGTGTGTGGTGCGATCGATCCATCCCCGTGGTGCGGCTACGAGGCGATCGGCCTGCGGTGGGGCATGCGTGGTCGAGGCGATCACGCAGGCCGCCCGGGGTGGACGTGGTGCGTATGTACACTCGTACGGACAATGCCGAGGTATCCTAGGGCGCGTACGTACGTACGTGCGCCTGCTGCGGCCTCCACTTTGCCGCATGCACCCTACCTAAGACGTGCTTGGCAAGGGCGCACCACCGACACCATGCAATTCCGTCTTACCAACAACAAAATGTACTGTCATTTTACTCACTGTGTGTATGAGCACATTTTTCCGCCCCAAGTGTGAAAACATGCTCTATTCGAAACTCAATTTATGATCAAATTTTTTTGAAAAAAAGAAACAAATGATGCACTATTTTTTTTTTTTTTTGGTTGAGACCCCGGGAGAGCGTACATATGCGTGTACCGGGCTCGCTCGATCGCAATCAAGTCTAAGCTCTACCTTTTTGGCACCACTCAATCGCGTGCCCCAAATGTACGTCTACCGCTACTGTTGGCATTGAACGGCTGCACGGGCATATTGGTTCATACGCCAACCTTATTTTGTTAACCAACCTGGTCCACGCTGCTGCTACCGCTACATGTCACGCGGCGCCACCCATGGCCGCTCGCTCACATTTGTCTGTCCACCGAGCAAACCATGATCAGTATGCATGTGTTGCCATCCACATTTGCACCCCTGCCAGCTACCCAATCATCGTCTTTTAGTCTATGTGTGTATCCTGTTCACGGCTGTTTTTTCTTCACCGCGGTTCCGTACACATGAATTGTGGACGCTGTCCGGCAAGAGCATCTCCAATACTACCATGCATATACACTGAAACATGTGAACTGAAATGAATGAATAAACACACTGAAACATGTGTGGTTATATCTGGCTCAGGAAAAAGTTAGAACATCTATTTGTGAGCGGAGAAATTATTTTTATCCCAAGACACAAAATCTAGAAATTTGGGTTTATCACACGGGGACCCAACAAATTTGGGTAGTCACTCACATTTTGCTAGCAAAGACCCATACCTGGGTCCAACCTATCACAATGCTCATCTGACACAAAATCAGTTGCACGAGAAGTTTCATCGATGTCGTGTCGTTCCACCCCGCCTCCGTGTCGGCCAATTTCGGCTGTGGGCCGCCGCTCCCAGTCTGTCAGCCACCTTGAGCCCCATCCCCCAATCCCATTGCTCAGGCTGCCCCCCCCCCCCCCCGCCCGCCCACCATGACCGCCATCGTTTCACGTTGATTTAGGCTCTCCACCAAACCCGTCGCCAACCAAGATGGTCACCCCCTCCCCCCTCCATATGGTCAAGTAGGTACTAAGAAGGATGTTGAGAGTGCATTTGAGATTTTGCGAATCTATTTTGCTATCGTGCGAGAAACCGGCTTGATTTTGGGACCAACATACGCTTTATATGATCATGACTGCTTGTGGGATTTTGCACAATATGCAAAATTTGGACTACTCCTACTATGTCTTCATGGGAAGGGTAGTGAATCCGTGTAGGGGAGACGTCGGTATTTGTTATTTTTTCAAGTTCACCATGAAATTCAAGATACAAATATTCATGGCAGTCTTCAACAAAATCTCATCGATGAGTGGTGGAAGTGGAATGGGCTACAAGGCCGCTATTCCTACTTCCATGTTCCGTGTTATGTTTAATGCACTATGTTTTATGTTTGATAAACAAGTGAGTTGAATTCAGGTTGTGGATTGATGAACTATCTAGTAATCAAGTATTAATCAAGTATTGTTCATGTTTTATTTGTGTTGGATCCACTTGACATGCGTTCGGTATTATCTGAAGCATCGCATATCTATAAATATAAATAAAAGTTGAAATATGGGTATGTAGATATGGATATGCTGTAAAGGCATAAATGTTTTTCCCTACCCAATCTTCTCTCCCCGGCCCGTGATGAATTTTGGCAGCTAAATTTTTGATGTGCTCTTTTTTAACAGCACGTGTAGGTGGGCAAAAAAAGAAAAACTCTGGGGCCGATCGAGGCGGCAAAGGTCCTTTGGTGCCACGGTGGCATTTCCTCTGGTTCCATGGGCTGCCGGGAACACGCTGCAGACTTTGCAGTCAGCACAAACGTACGCACGTACGTACGTACGTCCGACAATTATTTGGTGAAGATATTCGGGTGGAAGGACATCAACGTGCGTAGGTAAAAAAATACTAGTAAAAATTAAAGTTTCTACTGGATGAATGGCGTGATGATTGAGTAATACTACAAGCTCTTTTCCCTGCCAAAAAAAAAGGGAAAAGAATGGGCAGTGCTAAAATGATGGAATTCTTACGGGAGAGGATAAGATGGAGAAACGAATACCGCAGACAGCATGATGGCGTGGCGTGCTCATGGTTTTGCCCAAGCACACATGCATGCATGCCATCGCCATGCACTCGCCCGAGTAAAATCCTACTACTAGTATACGTACGTATCCGTATGACCACGCCACGCGATGAAGTACCGGCAGGCGCCGGTACGTACAGTACGCGCGGCGCGTGGCACGCGTGGCGCTGTCAAGCAGTACTGTTCTGAAATCTGAAGCCCAAACAGTGGCAGGTAGTAGCAGGGAGGAGGAAGAAAGAAAAAGGCAGAGGTCCCAACTGTGCTTTCCATGGTAGCACGGCGGCCACGAAGCAGCAGTAGCTGCGCCCGCCATCAATGGCTAAAACCAGCAATAATCACGCACTTCCGAACGGAGAAACGCCCGTCCAATTTCCCTTCGCCTCGCTTTGCTGGAGCGTGTGTGTACATTTTCTTTCCGAAACTCGTTTCTTTTCTTCGCCCGGCCCGGCCCGCCGCCGATGGGATTGGATTAGCCCCTCCCCCGGCTCGCCCGGCGCCATTATTCGGTCTCCCTCCCGCCCCTCCATAAGTACCCCGCCCCGCTCGCTCCCACTCCTCAACTTCAACCCCCCACACCACTCGCCAACGCCTCCGCCCGCCGTCCACTCGCCTTCTTGCTCTGCCCACCGCGAGCGCGCCCGGAGCGACGATGGCCGCCGCAATGCCACCGCCGCCGCTGCCCGCCCTCCTCGCGGCGCTGCTGCTGCTCCTGGTGGCGCTTCCGCCCGCCGCGGCGCGCGTCCCCGGCGTGTACACGGGCGGCGACTGGCAGAGCGCGCACGCCACCTTCTACGGCGGCAGCGACGCCTCCGGCACCATGGGTACCGTTTCCTTCCTCCCTCCACCGGCGGTTGGTTTCCGCCATCATGTCTTCTGATCTCGTGTTCTTGGTTCCCGCCATCTTGTCTTCTGATCTCGTGTTCTTGATCTGGCGTGGCAGGCGGCGCGTGCGGGTACGGGAACCTGTACAGCCAGGGGTACGGGGTGAACAACGCGGCGCTGAGCACGGCGCTGTTCAACGAGGGGGAGAGGTGCGGCGCGTGCTTCGAGATCCGGTGCGTGAACCAGCCCGGGTGGGCGTGGTGCCTGCCGGGGCGGCCGTCCATCGTGGTCACCGCCACCAACTTCTGCCCGCCCAACTACGCGCTGCCCTCGGACGACGGCGGCTGGTGCAACCCGCCCCGCCCCCACTTCGACCTCGCCATGCCCATGTTCCTCCACATGGCCCAGTACCGCGCCGGCATCGTCCCCGTCTCCTACCGCCGGTAACTTTCCCTCCATCCCTCCCTCCCAAATCTCCCGCCAACTTTCCTTCCTATCCTGTCACTTCCCAATTTTTTTACTGCTCCGGAGTCAAATGCGACGCTGTTTCTTGGTCGTAGTATAGTGAGAACGCGGCCAATGGGGAGAGCGCAGGCCCTGCAGCGCGCCCCACTTTACCCGGCGCAGAACAGCGACATTCCTTTTCTTCGCGTCTTTTAAGACGCCCGTCCTTCCATTCCACAGGAAAAAGGAAAAAGAAATGTGCCCTCCGTCCCGTCTGATAATTAATTTCTCTTATTATCCTCGCCGTCGCTTGCACAGTACTAGTACTAGCATGCGAGTAATAAAGTTCATTATATGGACAAAATCTCCTAGTAGTAGTAAGTTCAACTTTATGGGCAAGTATTATCCTCTACTGGTGAAATTGATACGGTAGTAGTAACATGGGCTGTCTCTATTCCCTCCCAAAAATAAAATAAATTGATGATACGGTAGATATGTATGGGTGGCACGGCATGGCGATAAATCTTGCCGCTTCTTCTACTAGTAGAATCGGTACTATGTATAGTGAGAACGTGGGCATGTCCGGCCGCCATTACTTGTGCGTGTCGTGGTACGAGTAAAAGCGGCCTTGGAAGCGGCGGGCCGCGCTGGTTCCAGCCAACGCCTCCGGCCGGCCGGCGTCATGTGCTTTGACGTCCCTTTCGTCGTCGTGTCAAAGCGGGCGTTAATGCCGCTCAGTCTTTGTCACGTTTAGCTTTAAATTTGTCAGCAGTAAGCTGGTGATCTCGACGCTGTTTTTGTCATGATCTCCGGTCGGTGGATCGACAGCTCCGGCGCTCATGCGTGTCCGTCGTGGTTGTGGCACGTATAGTAGCTGTGCAGGGCACAGGGCGCACACACCGAAACCTTTGACCTTTGGTTTCTGGCCGTCGATCGGGCTCCTGCTGCGAGGAGGGTGCGCCCCGTGACACTCTCCACTGCTCCCTCGTCCGGTCTGGTTTCACTGACAGTCTGACATGGAACGCCCAAGGCCAAGGCCATGCTTCGACTCACCCGGGGGCCGGGGCCATCTCGTCCTTTGGCCCTGTCGTCGACCACGCGTGAACCAGCTCGCCCTGCATTGCTCGGTCGGTGGGTCGGTCGTCCTCGCCTCTGCGACACTCCGCCGCACCGTCCCGGCCGCCCACTACCCTGCCCTGGCACCACCCCAAATTTACCATCCTACCCCCACGACCAGATTAACTATGTACTATATCTGTGTGTGTGATGTGCTGATGATTTGGCTAACGTGTGATGGATGTTGTTTGTGCGTGTGTGCGCAGGGTGGCGTGCCGGAAGTCGGGCGGGGTGCGGTTCACCATCAACGGGTTCAGGTACTTCAACCTGGTGCTGATCACCAACGTGGCGGGGGCCGGGGACCTGGTGCGGGCGAGCGTGAAGGGGTCCAGCACCGGGTGGATGCCCATGTCGCGCAACTGGGGCCAGAACTGGCAGTCCAACTCCGTCCTCGTCGGCCAGCCGCTCTCCTTCCGCGTCACCGCCAGCGACCGCCGCACCTCCACCTCCTGGAACGCCGCCCCCCACAACTGGCGCTTCGGCCAGACCTTCGAGGGCAACAACTTCAGGGTCTAGCTGCCCTTCTTCTCCTTCTCCGGCGCCGGCGATGGATGCGGCACATGGACGTCGTCTTATATACTACTACATACGAGTACTAGTGAGCGAGTAATTACTACAGTGAGTGGGCGAGGTTGGTGTGTGGCCTGCGAATGCAGATGCAAGGTGCAAGCAGGTTGATACTACTCGTAGTAGGAGTCTATCTATCTAGTCTTAATTAGGGTGAAGCTGGGAACTGAAGGGTGGTGGTTGTGTGGAGCGGCGGCTGAAGTGGCTGCAAAGCTGCAGCTGAAGATGGGAGCGGCGAGTGTAGCCCGCAGCTGCTGCTTCTCCGGTGTCCTGTGCCCCGTGTCGTGTCATCTTTGTCTCCATGGCACGCTGCTGGCTGTTACTAGTACTATTTATCATGTCAATCGATCAATCATGGACCTGATTTGTATATGTGTCTATCTATCAACCAGCTTGGTCGCTGGGGTTGCAAAGAAGGATAATACTATTACCTCTCTCTGACATGTGCGTGTGCACCAGTATGTATGTGTATGTTTGAGTCTGAGTCGGGCAAATTTGCAGCGCCGTGGCCATCACTCAGTCCTCCCGGGACAAACGCTGGATGGGAAAAAACGCGTGCAAAGTATGAAAACGGAGGTGAAAAGCGAAGGCACCACCCTGAGTTCCGAAAGCGAACCCTTCGCGCCTTCGCTTTTGCTCGGACGAGCACGGAATGGCGCCAAGGACGAGCCATGGCGCGCCACCGGCCAAGCATGCCGTTTTCACGATCGGCATCATGGCTTTGCAGCAACCACGTCCTGCTGCTGGCATTGCCGTTGCCTGTCTGGCCTGACCTCGTCGCCGGGAAAGGCAGGAGCAAGTTTGCAGATCGTCCACGTAGTATCCGAGTCAAACAAACAGGGACGCCGTTGCTCTCACCGGTGATATCTGCTGACGCCCAGCAGGATCACACATAACCATCCAGGAGTATGTGTCAAAGTCAAAATGCACGGCAGCAGCCAGTAGTGGACGACACATGCAAGACAGTGAGTACTCGGCAGCATGAGCTCCGCTGCCAAGAATTCAACGACACACAAATACATCCATGTAACTGGCGTACTCAGGACATTTTCAGACCATCACCCTAGCTAGCTACTTTCTCCGTCCCATAATATAAGACACTTTTTGACACTACACTAGTGTTAGTGTTGAAAAACATCTTACATTATGGGGCGGCGGGAGTAGATAGCACAGGTTCAGACTCTGGGTTGTTGTGAAGTACGCGTGCGTGTTCACGCTGGGCGGTGTCATTCTGCCGGCGGACTTGGGCTCTTGATGCTTCTCTGCTGCCGGCTTCTTGCCTGGGTCACTGGAGTCTTGAACCCCTTCCAGGACAGAGACCACGTAATCCATGGTCGGCCTCATATTACGTTCGACGTGCAAGCACGCGACAGCAAGGTTGCCGATTTTTCGCGCCCCGTTGAGCGGGTATTGGCCTCCTAGCTTTATATCAACGACACGAAAGATCTTGCGCTTGCTTGTGAGATACGGCCGGGCCCATTCAACAAGACTGCGCTCCGCCTGGGGACGGTTCGCGTCAAGTGCGCGACGACCACACATCATCTCTAGAAGCACAACCCCGAAGCCATATACGTCGCACTTTGCAGTAAGATGGCCTGAATATGGGTAAATTAGTTGAATGGATGTTAATCACATGCTGAATATGAGCTCCTGGTAATAATATAAAAAGTAGGTATATGTTCTTTGCCAAGAACGCAGCATTGCAACATTTGTTCGGTTAAAGTACATTCAGCTGAATTCAAAATGTAAGAAGATGAGCTGAAACTACTGACCGGTTAAATGAATGTTTACCACACGCTGAATATGAGCTCTAGGTAAATTTTACAAAAATGTCAATGTATACTTCTTTGCCAAAGGGTAGCTTGCAACATTTGAAAGCAAATTAAATTGAGTGTAATTCAAAACATGTCATTTGATGGAACAAATTATGGTTGAAGGTAAAAAACTCATAAAACATTTCCCGATATAGTCTGCGTATTCACACCATTGTACATAGTTCACAAAGAAAAGGTATGAATAAATCATAAATTTCATGATGGCACTGGGGCATTAGATATTCAGTATCAGATCCTGACACTGAATGCATTTCAACTGCATGCGTAGCAACTTCAAGAAAGTAATGTTGTTCCAAAAATGGTATCTGCGCAGCAGCAGATTGACAGAAGACGAAACAACTTGTACATTTTTAATTAACTTGTACTCCCTCTGTAAACTAAACTAATATAAGATCGACTGCTATTAACTAGTGCACTAAAAGCTCACTAACACTCAATTGTTCCAGTCATATGCCAGATGTTTTATATCCAAAAGACAAGCAAATGCGCAGAATACTGGCTTCATGAAACACAAAATTGCAAGTCAAAAGTTACCTGTTGACACATATTCTGGAGCTGCATAACCATATGTTCCCATTACCCTTGTGGTCACATGACTGTCTTCACCAACAGGACCATCCTTTGCCAATCCAAAATCAGAGAGTTTTGCAGTATAATCCTGGGCAGTACAATATGCATTCATTTAAGTAGAGAGATCAGATGGTCATAGAGGTTAACTATGCTATATTGACGATTCACTTTTACTTACGGTGTCAAGGAGAATATGAGATGGCTTAAAATCCCTACAGATAACGTTAACCTCCGCATTGTGAAGGTAGGCTAGTCCTTTTGCAGCTCCAAGTGCAACCTTCATCCTTATGTTCCATGAAAGAGGTTCAAAGCCTCCTACATCAAGGATTCATATATAACAAGTTATAAGTAGAAACAGTTTTACAGCGATGACATATGCAAAACGAATAAATGCTCCACGTCCAAGTGTAGCTTACTCCTGAAAAGATGATTGTCCAAGCTCCCACGTGGCATCCACTCAAACACCAGCACCCGATACTCATCATCTATGCAGTACCCGATTAACTTCAGAAGGTTGGGATGGCAAAGCCGACCTAGGTAATTAATTTCGGCCTATAAATGGACACATGAAAATGTGAGAAAATATCCATTTTTTTTATTAACACTCATGAAGCTGTGTGTAAATGAATGCAGAAACATCACATAAAGGACGGAGGTGCGAACCATGGGACTTATAAAGTTGCAAATAGGGAATTCAAATACATCACGTAACTATGGCCATATTCGAAAGTGAACTTCAAATAAACATGAATCAACCATGATATCGGCAATAGTAGCAGTATGGATAGTTGTATAGTTTCTTTGACTTCTTTAATTTTTGGCTTCCTTTTCTGCTTTTGTTTGTTGGCTGTAGTTTGACGTCATTTGGACATTTTCTTCTAATACAAAATGATGTACACTTAGGTGTGTATTCGAGAAAAAGAAAAACATGATATCAAGGACAACAGAATGAAATAGAATGCCCTTTATGCTCACCAACCACTCTCCGTGCCCTTGAAAGCCCTTCGGGTTGAGTTTTTTCACAGCAACAGGTATTCCTGTACCAGGTTGGCAAGCTGACAATGTACGCTCATCAAACCATCCTTTATAGACAGATCCGAACCCTCCTTCGCCGAGCATGCTGTCAGGAGAGAAGTTCCTCGTGGCAAACCTGAGAGCATTATAGCTGAAGGCCTTAACTTTGGCTGACTGCACGATTTCACATCCAGTGTTAGCACTTGAAGAAGTGTTCGCACTTGAAAAGGTGTTCACGCTTGAAGGTTTGGAAGCTGAAAAAGTTTGACTGCTGCCGCCAGTAAGCCTGGAAGCCAAAAAAGTTGGACCGCTGCTGGCAGTAAGACTACTCTCATGTTTACGACGACTCCTTGAGAACATTCCTGCAGATCATGTCTTCAGTACAGATTCTTCTGAATGATACTTGCATATAAAAGTTACAAAATCAAGACACTATTTTAAATGGAAGTATTATCTGATGAATAAGTTTTTGCATTGATCTATCCCAGGTACATGGTGTGATAATCATGCATTGCAGGTTCTGAATGGTTGACTCTACCTTTTTAAAGGAAATTTTGCACAACAGCTAGGGACTGGATGAAGAAAGCAATCGTTAGTTGCCCATTATCTGAACAATATGAGCCATGAGAATGCAAATCAGCCATTGCCATCTGTGCCACACAAATCTAGCAATTATTAGTTAACTGGTGTTCCAGAAGTTAATGTGAAGATTGTTTCAAACAGCATAACAAGCAACATAGCAGGAAGCCAGGAATGTTGATTCCTGCGAGTGGTGGTATGCTCCGGACCCAAAAGATAGATAATTATCTGCATCGAGCACTATGGCAAAACGAATATGGTTGAAAACAGAGGGGGTGCCCTCCAAGGTGAGCGGCTTCAGGGCAGCCGCGACGAAGGTGCCGGGGTAGACTCGACACAATGGTCCTCCTCGAGCAGATTGTTAGCTCGTATGACTGGCGGAGAGCTCACCAGTGTTGGATGGCGCAAGGTGGTGCCACCAGGGGAGGCTGTCGCTGCCTTCATAGGCAGCTTTCAAGGTGGTCTGGGGTCCGGTTTTCATGGTGGGCCTGGCCCTGGCCCACACAGAGAGGATTCTCCAGCCATATCGCCTATCAGGGGGTCTCCAAGGTGGCGCAGGCGGCGACTCCAGTAACGTAGAAATCCTGATTACGGCAACTGATTAGCGTCAAAGAAAGACAGGTTGAAGAATCAATCAACTGAAGGGAGGAAAAGTTCATACCCGCTATCAGGTTGCTGTCTGTTTTCATCTTCCCCTTCGTACTCATATTCTGTGTTTTCCTCCAGGATCTCACCTAGTTCTTCTATAATCGGTCCTGCATGCCTTGGTGGCGCCATAATTCTATCTTCGTCCTCAAAGAACTTCCAGTTCACCAGTTGATCGTTGATTTTCGGGTTTTTTGGATCATTCCTAACATAAATCCCCAAGGCAGACTCTGTGCCAGTAGCACCTGCACCCACAATTTTTGCGGAGATCTCTTTAAGCCCTGCCAGGTGCTCGATGCAGATAGGTGCAGCACCATGCTGCACTTCCTGGGCACTGAAGACTAGATTGAGCTTCTGAAGATTAGGCATTGCACCAGCCTCAAATTTCAGCAAAGGTTCACTGCACTTCAACGTGAAGTACTTGAGAGCTGAAAATCCTGCCTTGCCAAAGAAAATCCTCTCTGCAGGTGCTGCCTGGACATATAGCGAGAGAGCAGTGAGGGCAGGCAATCCTTTCACGATATCAATGTCACTGTTCGAGAATTCTCTAACTGCTACCTTTAGACTGCAGAGTTTGCTGAGTGTTTCCAACCACTTTGGGAGGCTCGGAAAGATGCAAATCCACGGCAGTAACTCAAGTCTCTCAAGATGGGCTGGAGCAGGGGACACGCTGCTCAAGCCATGGCAGGAAATACTCATCCTCGAAGTATTTACGGGGGATGAGCCTAAAGATGTCAGAGTTAGAGATTTGAGGTTGCTGAGTTTCTCGAGAACTGTGCCCAGGTATTTCATGTTGTCCTCCAGATTATCAACTTGGTGTACTGTAGAACAGGTGAGATGAAGATCCTGGAGGTTAACCAGCCCGCCAAGGTCCCTCACATTAGCCTGGCTTGGAAGGAGGAGGTGCCGTAATTTCTCCAGATTTCCAATATCTGATGGAACTGCAGATAGTCTTCCATCTACTTGCAGCGTCTCCAAGTATCGTAACCCTTGAATCTTGTCTGGCAAATTGACAGTGATATTACATTCAACCTGGATATATCTCAGTCGACAGAGTTCACCGATTCCAGTGAGGTCAAAGCTCATCTTGTCTTGATCAGCCCAAATATGAAGAATTAGAACTCGAAGAAGGCCATAATCCGGAATGGAAGGTACACATCCAGAGAATCCACAGAAGAAAAGCGATCGGACTTGGGACATTCTGATGCTTTCCGGTATCTTCGCACTTTTTGCACCTCCGAACTGGATGGACGATCGACGAGCCTTGTCAGGAAGCCCTATAGTTGATTCAAGATAGTTCACAGTAATGATGAAATTATCCTCCATGGATTTGTGCCTGATAAGATCCAGTACCATGTGGTTAACTGTACATGACAACACCTCACCGTGATAGTTAGTGTCTACCGGTTGGATCATGCCTCTTCTGAGAAGCTCGTTAAAGTAACCATGCTCGGCGTCACTGACAAAACTTTCAGCAACCCATTGCTTCTCCAAATCATCCTTATTGATCGTGTAGCCCTCTGGATACATACCAACATAGAGCAAGCATGTCTTCAAATGAAGTGGAAGCTTATCATATACAAGGATTATAACATCTTTCATCCCACTGGAAGTAGGATTTGTCCTCAAAGTGGAGGGTAGAGAACTTTCTACCTTCTCCCACTGCTGAAATGCAGGGTTTGGTTTGCTTGGGAGCAACAGGCTTGCTATATTTAGAGTTGATAAGGGTAAACCACCACATTTCCTGATAATCCTATCCACAACTACTTCGAACTCCTCAGGACAACCAGTTTCACTTTCAGAGCCAAAAACAGTATCGAAGAATAATTTCCGAGATTCACCATTATTAAGAGGTTGCAAGTTAAATATGTACTCTGACTCATAACCAGAACATGCCAGTGCTACATCTTCAATCTGTGTGGTTGTCAGTACTCTACTGCAACAATCACCATAAGGAAAAGCACGGCTAATAATATCCCATACTGATGCTGTCCATAAATCATCAACAACAATGAAGTACCTGAAAGATATTTTTGTTCATATTGAATATATTTAGTCAAGCTTACACACACAAAAAAAAGGGTAAGGAAACACAATCAATATTGATATGATTTATCTCTGAAAGGAATACATGAGAAGAAGGATACATAAAACTAAGAAAAGAGTAAATAGTGGTGTTTCTGCGAAAAACATCGGATCTCCTAACTTTTGCAGTTTTCCAAATAGAGAGGATAAGGTAATGTATCTCTCCGTCCGAAAATACTTGTCGGAGAAATGGATAAAAAATAATGTATCTAGAAATAAAATACGTCTAGATACATCCATCTCACCGACAAGTATTTTCGGACGGAGGGAGTATATGAAAAAGGTGGGTCCATGAGTTTAGATAAGATAATGTATGTGTATATCTCCAAAAAATGCCATACAATTTATAGGTATACATGTACACCTTTACAAGAAAAAGGGGACAAATAATGAGTTCTTTTTGTGGCCGCTGGTACTGGCTTGTCCATGGTCAGATTTGATGGCTGTCTCCGGAGCAAGCTGGAAAATTTTGCATCTTTCTCTGGCATCATCCACACGGGCCATTAAATGCGAGAAATCTTGCGCAATCTGGGGCAGGCGCCGCTTCCGCTTACTGGTAACTCCGAATATGGCACTAACAGGAGCACTTCTGCCGCCGCCGCCGCCGGACTGTATAACCTCGTCGAAGAAGTCCTCCGTGTCGTAAGCAAGTTCCCGGACCTCCTTGGCCCACCATTTGGGCGTGAAGCCAGGGTCCAGATCTGCCTCCGGCAAACCCTTGAGGTGGTCGCACAATCCTTCTAGGCCCTCTTTCAGAAGCCGGACCCCGTTCGCACTGAGCCCCTCCGGCAGAGGCTGTTGGGAAGCATCCAGCGAATGGAGTCGCCGGAAGAGGCGACCTATGGGGCCGAGCGAAGCAGTGACGGGATCCTCCATTTTCGCCTCAAGCGGAGCGGAATCAGGATCGTCCTCCGTCTTCACCGGAAGCCAGCAGTTGGCTTTGCATCCCCACCTGAAGTATGCATCTGCCTAACTAATTGTTGCCATGGATGAGAAGTTCCTCTTGTTCTGAGAACATGGATGAGAAGAATATCGAGAAGCACGAGAAAGCATGCCTGGCCGCGAGGAATCGTGACCAATGGTATGGAAATGGAAGTCTCAATCCCGACGAGCAGGATGTGGGGGTACTTCTCTGGTGGTTGGCCTGGGAAAACAAGCACCACACAACCCACAAAGAACAAGCATGTTGCATACGGCACTTGTTAACATCAAAAAAATATGGAAAAAGAAAAAAATATGGACATTTCTTATGCTGTACCTATAAAATCAATCCACAAATATTTGCACCACCTTAGGTTAGGTTAATGATGCAGACGGGTGACCGATTGCTCGCCCTCATCGCTCGTATCGGTCTCAGGCCACGCGTCCAGTGGAACTCACGCAAGTAGAGCCTTATCCTTCTCACGTCCACATGTTTTCCTCTCACGTGCCGCACTGCATCTTCTTATTTCACGCAGCACCGGTCCATGCGATGCGATGCACCCTAGTATCACATCCTCACGCTCTCTCATAAATCATCCTCCGGCAAGCTCTGGCCGGTCAGCCGCCACCTTCGGGTCTAGGGGCAAACTACTGCCAAGGGTAAGGGAGGAAGACAACCACTCAGGTGCTTTTCAGGGGTAGTTTGTGTTGTGGGAGGCAGGCGGCGTCATCTGTGCCGCGAGCGGGCCTCAACTCTGTTGCGAGGGTTGCGACGCCTTCGGCGAGCTCCGTGTCACATCTAAAATTTTCAAATTAGGACGTGAATATAACATTCATATGCATAACTTGGTTTCAGTGCATTTTGGGAATTTTTTTTTGAATTAATTTGGCTATTTTAGAAAACCCTAAATTGATTTTGGGATTTATTTAATAGCCATATTAAATCCATTTTGCATAAACTAAAAGCTCAAAATTTGCATCATGGTTGATTTTTTCTATGATCTACATGATCCCTAGTATTTGTTTAAGTTTTATTAAGTTTAAAGGATTTTAATTAAAATGAATCTGAGCCAATTCAAATCTTGTAGAAAAAGAAAAAGAAAAAAGAAAGAAATAGAAAAAGAAATCCAACCCAACTTGCCGAGCAGCCACTTGAACACGTAGCGCTACTTTAAATCACTGCATATGTGTAGTTTATAAAAAGGAAAATGTTATTGCTCCTTCTCTCTCTCACTTCTTTTGGTGCCTCTATGGCACGTCATTTTCAATTTTTTTACACCTCCGTGTTGCATTTGTTTTTTCCTCTCAAGGTAGAAGCAACACCTTACAATGGTGATCTGTACGCTTTTCTCAACTTCATTTAAATGCAAACATAGCTCTAGCTATGACCATGAAAAGAAAACTATATATGATGTCTTCGACATAGCCATGAAAAAACAATGATCTATGTAGCATGTATTATGATGAACCAAAGCATATGACAATGAGAACTCATACCTAGTCATGTAACATAAATGTTGGTAGTGCATGACAAATTATTCTGAATGGCTATGAAAATGTCATAAATAGATAGGTATAATGGTTGTTTTATGGATATGCTGGGTTTATGTGTAGGAGGACAAGAGGAAGGCCTCCATGTGGTTGGATATACCAGCAAAGAATGCAAAACATATATAGGGCATGTTTGGTCAGAGGCTTGGAGCAAAATTGTCGTCCCGGGCTTTGTTTGGTTGGTGGCCTAGATAATCTGACTCTAGGCTGGCATGCAAAAGCAACTAATTATACGGTAGTACTGTAACACTATAATATCCTCTCAAGCGCAAACCAAACACCACGTACTCATGCCTAACCAAGCAAAAATCTCATCTTTGTCAGCCTACTCTGAAGCAATACCTTTCTCCAGGCATGAACCCCATGTCTCAATCCAAACTGGCCCATAGTCATTAGACACGCACATGTCAATGAGTAAGGATACACATACGGGGAAACTCGGAAGGACGAGTCCAAGGTGCACATGTATGAGTGTCCAGGGGCTCTCGAGTATCGCGCCTCATCGAGATCGAGTAAACACTCGTTAGGGGCACGGACGACTGCAACATTTTAGGGATGAGGCAGTTATGGGAATACACGATACACTTAACCGCGCCACCTCCTAATCGTATCAGGTCTAATGAGGGGTATTTGAACAAACCACATATGCCCTATATACATATAGAGAGGTTGACATGCTTGGTAGAAGGTAGGTTTAACTCAAGATCAAACTTCCCCATATTTATTGAAGATAAGACTTTTCAACGCTTTTTTTTCAGTGGCATGATGTGTCTGATGACTTTGAGGTGTGTGTGTGTGTGGTGATTTTGTCAATCAAAAGATATATCAACCCGGTCTCTAAGTCTTGGAGGTGCCATAGGGATAGGGGTGGGTGTGCGTGAGTGTTGTGAATGTCTATGTGTCCTTATAATGTTTCATCTGGAAGCATGCAAATGATGGGATTTACACGGCGGCCACTGCGTACAAGGCTCAATTCCTAGACATGACTATCCCCCCCTTGGATCGCATGGTTTGGAAGGCATGGGCACCTTCAAAGGTTAAGTTTTTTGCTTGGTTGACGTTGCAAGATATGATTTGAACCGTCGATCGCTTGGAGCGACGAGGTTGGCCAAATTGTGGCCTTTACAAGCTTTGCAATAGGGAACATGGGGAGCCCGTCTTTTCTTCATGTGCCGCTACACTATTCGGTTATGGAAGTCTCTCATTAAGAAGCTTGGTCTCGCGCACATGGATACATCCGACTGGTCCATGTACGATTCCATCTATGAGTGGTGGGACAAGAGAACCGACAACTGCAACCCTAACTGGGCAAGCTATATGGCCTCCCACACCATGCTCGTCTCGTGGACCATTTGGAATGAAAAAAATGCACAGGTATTCCGCCTCAAGAGTGCGTCACCAACCATCCTACTCACCGCCATCGTCGAGGAGGCCAAGCTTTGGATGGCCACGGGCGCAAAGAAATTAGAGAATATTTTTCAGGGCTAGTAATAGTCATGCCGAAATTGTATGGGTGTGTTGAAAACCTCTAAACTCTGTTATCTCCTTATTTAATAGATGAGGCAAATTTTATGCGTCCGTTTGAAAAAAAGGCATTTCTCATTATAAAAATACCATGCACTGATTTTTTAAAAATAATTTCAGTGCATTTACCAAAGAAAAAATCAGTTTGTCCAGAAAACCTAAGAATTACCGTACACCTGCAAATGGTTTTCTTTGCAATTAATTATTTTCATATGTAAAAGGATTTTTTAGGGGAATATGTAAAAGGAATTTAAAAAGGCTAATCCACACACTTCTAAGTCCAAAAAAAAGTCCAACCGGACGTGCGCCCCTATCCAGTCTCTACTCGCTCACTGGACCAAAACTGCTAGTCCACCCTTTCGTCTTTTCCTCCGGCGCCCGAAACGGCCGCCGCCTGCTCAACTCCGGCCGGTGCAATTTCACCGACGGGGAACCGTTTGCTGCATCCACTGGAGATGCTCTGACAACGGGTGCACAACTAGCCTCATAGGGCGAGAGAGGGGTTAGCAACTTAGCATGTAGACTAGCTAGCTAGGGATATATTGAGATGGAGGTTGCGGTGGTCGTCGGCCCGATAGTGAAGCTGCTGCCGAAGCTCCTATCGGTGATAGATGGCAAAAGGAAGCAGCTGGACAACCTGGAGGTGGACGCCGGATTCATCCGCCGCGACCTGCAGTCGATCCAAGAAATCATTGGCCGCTCGAGTGGCGGCAGATCCATCACGGACCTCTGGGTCCGAGATCTCAGGCGCCTGGCGGACGACATGGAAGACTGCATCGACCGCTTCCAGGTCGGGAAGATGGGCAGAGTCCGTTTCGTCGGGAAGATCGGCAGACTGAAGAAGAGGTCAAAGGAGACTCTCGAGCAGCTGCAGAACTCCATCAGCATCACCGGAGCCGCCGCACCTCCGGCTCCCGCCGGCGGGGGCAACGATCAGGATCCGGAGGGGCAACTACTTGCTCTGCTTCCGCGGAGCCCATCGGAGGGGAGGCTCAAGGTGATTTCAGTCGCCGGATTCGGTGGAGCAGGTATGACTCGCCTTGCCCACAAGGTTTACAGCAACAGGGATGTGCGCAGCCAGTTCCCTCTGCACGCCTGGGTTCGTGCATCCCCGGGCATGAGTGTGCACAAGCTTCTTCAGAAAATACATGACCAACTGCTGCTAATTAGTATTGCCAAGAATCATGGTGCCACTGCCTCCAGCTCCAAAATAATACCACAGGTCAACGGAGAAGCCGAAACTGACCGCGGGCTCATCGGATTACTCAAGACCGGAAGGTGATTATAGCTTAACTAGTATAATGCCTCCTGACCGATATAGCTAAAGATTACCTGAAGGTGATTATGTAGCTTAACTAGTACAATGCCTCCTGAGCAATATAGCTAAAGATTACCAAAAGGTGATTATATAGATTAACTAGTAATGTTTGCTTTCAACAGTGTTATTATTGTGAACTTGTTGGAGACATGATTCTGTTAGAATATCCTCTTTTGGGAAAATGAAGTAAATAGGGCTATTGCCGAGTGCAAATATGTTTTGAAAGCAAAACTGCGGAATGAGGAAAATTTAAGCTCTAAAACATACATGCGTTGATTCTGATAAAAGTAGATTGATGGAATGTGGTCTAGGACTGTAGGTTAAACTTGTTGAAGGATTTCCCGTTGAATTCAATCTTGAGTATACTGACTCAATGAAGTTCACAAGTAGGAAACAGAGAGCTAAATTGGTGTCAGCATTTCAAAATTTCAGTAACTTATGATTGGAATCGACTAGTAAGATTGCAAGCAAATATTGATAGCTGCAAAACCTGCAACAACAAAAAAAAATCATGATTTTTATTTTCTCAAAGATTCATTCATTATGTATCTTGTAGGTATTTGATTGTGATTGATGGTGTGAATACACATGAGTTGTACGACGTGCTATCTGCCTTCTCTTGGGCTGATGGAGTGGATTGCAGAATTATCATGACGACGGCCATTCAGCTGCCAGAAGCGACATGCTGCAGATGTGGTAACGGTTCATCACTTGCTATGGATAGCACAAGCCAGGTTTTCATTGGAGAGCTGACAGAGAGTGGATTTGTGGAGGCCTGCCTCCATCTTCGTGATGACACTATAGAAAGAATTCGGCGCGGCAACAACGAGATCCTATCCAGTCCTGTTGTCCAGGACTTATTGCTGTATTTCTGCATGTTCCCACGCGATCATCCTGTCAGGAGGAATCCCTTGATAAGGCTATGGCTGGCTGAAGGACTTGTGTTTCCTCAACCAGAAACAGAGAGTTTTTCCCAGGATGTTGCAGCCAAGAATTTGGAGAGCCTCATCAGCCGCAATGTCATCCAGCCCATTCAAGTGAGGAACTATGGAAATGTGAAGAGATGCCAAACTTTTGGGATGATGCTTAACTCCATTTCCAGCAAATCCAAGTCACAGAACTTCATCACCATGCTGTGTGGTAGCGGCCAGACGACGGAGAGGAATCCACCGGGCAAAGAGATTCGCCGGCTTTCGCTCCATCTTAACGGTGCGGCAAATGGGCCACTTAATTTGCCAAAGGAGTTATCTCGTCTCCATACTCTGGCAGTATTCCCTGATGATGCAAATGTCTCCAGGCATCAAGCTAATTTGAATTATGCCAAATATAAGCTACTGCGAGTTTTGGATCTCAAAGAATGTGCCGATGTGAAAGCAGAACATGTGGGCAAAATATGTGACCTGTTGCTGCTCAAATATCTGAGCCTCGGGGACAGTATTGACAAGGTTCCGAGGAAAATAGCGAAGCTAAAATGGTTAGAGACTCTCGACATGAGGAGAACCCAGGTAGTGACGCTGCCAATTGAAGTCCTCCAGCTCCCCGGGTTGAAACACCTCCTTGGAAAGTTTCAGCTAGTTGAAGGCGACTGCACACAGAAGAAGCTAGAGAAGCTCCTGTCAAAAGATATTGAACTGCATAGGCTTTCCGGATTTGTCACAGACAAAAGCGAAGGGTTTGCGCAGCTGATGAGTCGCATGGGGAAGTTGAGGAAGGTGAAAATATGGTGCGATTCCACCGCAGATGTGACGAAACTGGTTCATGTTTTAGGAGCCACAAAGAAATTCATTGGCGGAGGCCTGGATATGACAAGAGTCGATCGTTCTTTATCTATCGACTTCCAAGGATGTCCAACAGAATGCTCAGAACAGTTCATGGATTCTCTGAAAGCTACAGGCCGTCTTACCTCGCTCAAATTGCGAGGCAAGCTGACACAACTCCCTCAGTTCCGTGCAAAGCTGAATTACATCGAAGAGTTATGCCTCTCAAAGACTAGTCTGAGCGGTGACACAATCCTGAGTAGCCTGTCTGGACTGAAAATGACACTGAAATATTTCAAGCTGGTAGAAGATAAGCTTGGTCACTTGGTCATAAAACCAGAGCATTTCCGAAGCCTGAAGGGGTTATGCCTCGTGGGCGAGCAAAGTCTAGAGGACATATCAATCCAAGATGAAGCTATGCCCTACCTTGTGTCACTTCATATACTTTGTGAAGCTCAGGGTGATCTTCCAGGCATCGACATCACACGCATGGGAAGGCTAAAAGAAGTCGCGCTCCATTCCGGAGTACAAGATACGATAAAGGATGGATGGCAAGCAGCTGCAATGAACCATCCTAATAGGCCCAACGTTTTGTTTATCCATCATGCTAACTCCTTGCCTAGAGACTCTCCGCCGTGCGAAGCAACAGGGGAGATTGTAAATCGGACCAAACCTATTGGGAGAAAATTCACCTCCTCTATCATGGGGGGCATCTTTTCTCGTGCACGGCCAAGATCCTGACACACTGAAGCAAGTCGCATTGATCATGGTTAGTTTTGTGTCTATTTCCTCCTGACTATCATTCAGGTTGTACTCTCAGTACAGTTTCCAGGTATGATGATGTTGGTGCACATTGATTGTCTACAGAGCAAAGCTTTTGCATCCATTCGCTGATCGATGATGTGTGTGCTGCATGATGTGACCTCCATGAGGCGTGGCTTCTCTGCGAGGTGGCTGCAGGCAGTGAGTACAGTGGGATGATGCAGCCTCTTCATGGGTGATTGATGATGTCCTGATAAGCAATTTACAAGCGAATTCCGCTGATAACGTTTCATGGCAAAACAGAGTAAATACAGGTACATTGTGTAGAGATGTTGCTAATTAGAGAGTTTGTTAATTTGATTCGACAGACTGGGTTTATACAATGGAACAGCCACACCTCTCTATTTTGCAAATGCATCGAATAAAGTAAGTATTCACTTGTACTATCAGATGTATCGATGTAGTGACATTACTGTGTCTTTTGTTGTCTGCAGCGCAAAGTTTTGAAATCATTCTCTGATCCGTGGAGCTTTCGGTTGGATGCATGGTCCAACTTTATGCTGTTCTATGATGTCTCCTCCAATTAAAAATGCACTCTTCTTCTCACGGCGTGATTACAAAGGGAACGTCATAGGCAAAAGGGAGGGCACAAGCAACATAACAGTTGAAGGAAATTTCAACTATCAGATAGCCTATCATGCCCTCTGCCATAAAACCTTTTGTAGCCAGGGAGGGAGGGAGATGGTGTATATTTACTTGTCCAAAAAAAGAGGGTACAGTATAATTTTTCGGTCTCAAGTGCTGCAGTGCCTGCTATTGTTGCACTACCATGTTACTGATTTTTTTTTTAAATTGTGAGGCTTCAAAAGGTCAGGAAACTTATTCAACATGGACTTATTTGTCGGTGATTGCAGCTATGAAGATTGATACTTCCCATATCTCTCTGCTTTTTTTTTTACAGAATGTAATGCTCCCTCTCTCTCAAAATGTAAGACGTTTCTTGACACTAATAGTACAAGAGGGAGTACGTTATATGATGGTAAAATCAAAAGGCAAAAGCCAGGCGCGAGCAGGCTGCTTTAGGCTCATGAATGAATGATTTGGCATGTTCGGGCGCCACCGCCCATGGAATTGTTACGAGGCGTTCATGGCTTGCAGCGTTCTGCTGCTGCCCTTGCCATTTCTTTCTGATCTGATACGGCTGCCGACTTGCCGTCCACATCCCCCGGAAAGCAAGAACAAAGTTTGCACATCGCGAGCGCCAAAACAAACAAGGACGGCGTTGCTCTCACCGGGGAACTGACGGCTGGGCTGGGAGTGAAGGAAGTGGATGGCGGCAATGATCGCCGGAGCGCCGAGCTCACCCCCAACATACTCCTATCATTTCCGAACCCTACCTCCCGCTCTCGGAAGCGCTCTTGTTTGCTAGGCTCTCTGTTTGGCTGAAAATCGGTGCTGCAAACATGTGATCAGACGCAGGTACTACTATATGACAAAGCAGACGGATATTCTAATGTTCAGGCCACTAACTGTAAAATAATGGAGCTGGCATTGAGAAAAGTGGATTTGAAGTCTCAACTCTCGGCGAGTATGGGGGTCTGATTTATCACATCTCTCTCCCGGACGCGACTAATCTGCACCCGAGCTCATATGCTCCCGCATGAACAGTAAAATCGAAAAAAATTAATTTTTTTTTAAAAAATTCCAAATTTTTTTTGAGTGAAACATTGACAAAAGTTCTAAGTGCCTGCAAAAATTCGTCATGAAATCACATTCCTAGAAGGCGTGGCAAAAAAAAACAAAAAAAGTACTCTGAAAAAGCTACTTTCAAACGCATTTTGAAGCACTGAATTTGTTTTTTTGCCACGCCTTCTAGGAATGTGATTTTATGACGAATTTTTGCAGGCACTTAGAACTTTTGTCAATGTTTGTCTCAAAAAAAAATTTGGAATTTTTTTGTTTTTTTTTCGATTCTACTGTTCATGCGGGAGCATATGAGCTCGGGTGCAGAATGGACTTTTCGCTCTCTCCCCCTCCTTTTCTGTTCTCAGGAACGAGATCCTGAGATCTGAAGAGCAAGCTGCAGCCGCTCGACTCACGCGATTCCTCCGACTAGCCGGCGACTAGGATCACCAATCCTCCCACCAGCCGACTAGCTGCCGTCTTCTTCCCACAGCTTCTTCCACTCTGCAGAAAGAAACATCTCTGCCTACCACTCCCTGAGGTTACCATCTGCAAATCTGTCTGCCGCCACCTCTCCCGCTCCTCTGATTAGTAGCGGCGATTTGGAGCGATTATCCCGAATCAACAATCTTGCAAAAGGCTTCTCCAGGTAATCATCACTAGTACTTTTTTTTCCCTTCCCCTTGAGAAGTTTTTTTTTTGTGAGTTACCCTTGAGAAGATAATCTCTTCTCCAGGTAATCACCACTAGTACTTGTTTTCTTTTTTCCCCTTGAGAAGATATTCTCCAGATATTTAACTGGCTGCTGCTATAGATCGGTAGTTTTGAGATTAACTACCTGCTTCCTAGTCCTTTTGGACATTCATCCAGCGCAGGCCAGTTGCATCATGCAGCTCTATGTTTGCTTCAAACTTATTGCAGTTACCTATGCCGTTAAGTGCGTGTTGGGTTTTGTGGAGGAGCTATGCTTGTGCTTGTGCTTGCTCTGTTTCGCAACATTTTTCCGGGCAACTGGGTTGTTGAATTTTTTTTCTACTCATAAAATCAGAAGATTGTTCTCTATTCCATAGCTATATCTTTTGTGATTACTTGAGCAACTGGGATGCTTGATCTACTGGGCCTCCCAAATAATGTGCTCGCTCTTGTTTCAGGGTACTCTCGCCTCACCTAACTGTTAATGGGTCGCCAAGCCAGTGCTGCAAGAAATGACCTCGAGCACATGCTATCTCACGAAAACGAACAACCAAAGGCCTTGCCATTATCACTTTTGGAAGATATTACAGATGGTTTCTCTGAGAACCGTCAAATTGGCAGCGGTGGGTTTGCGGTGGTTTATAAGGTAAGGCAACTCTTAACTGCCCTCGGTTAATCCGAAGACTGAAGTTGATGTTAACAGGGCATCTTGTGACTTATAGGGAATGCTTGAGAATGGGACCGTTGCTGTGAAGAAGCTGTTTGAAAGGCTTGATATTCCCGATAATAAATTCAACGAAGAGATTCGCTGTTTGATGAAGGTGAAGCACAAAAATATAGTACGGTTTCTGGGTTATTGTGCTAACGTACAAGGCGAAATGGTAGGCTACGATGGAGATTTTGTCATGGCAGATGTACGTCAATAGTACGGTTTCTGGGTTATTGTGCTAACGTACAAGGCGAAATGGTAGGCTACGATGGAGATTTTGTCATGGCAGATGTACGTCAAAGGTTGCTCTGCTTTGAGTACGTACCTAAAGGAAGTCTTGATGAGTATATCAAAGGTAAGATCATGTGGCCTGCAACTTTTGTTTCATTTTAATGAATATATATATATGAAAGGTAGGATCACGCGGCGTGCAACTTCAGTTTCCAATTTTAATGTATATATTAATGTTTATTTAGTTCTAGCAGCCGACAAATGTAGTGACACTTACGGTGTCATTATATCTAGTATTACAAAACTAAGCACTCCTGCCTTCAAATATGTCAAGTACTAAAACCACACTTTCTTCAATTATCCCTCCATTATAGATGCATCTTTTGGACTTGGCTGGATAAAGAGCTATCAGATAATAAAGGGAATTTGTGAGGGTTTACATTACCTTCACGAGAATCATATTGTTCACTTAGATCTCAAGCCCGCAAATATTCTACTGGATGACAATATGGTGCCGAAGATTACCGACTTTGGCCTATCAAGGTGCTTTGATGAAAAGCAAAGCCGAGCTATTACCAAAAATATGTCCGGAACGTGGTAAGTTGGCAAAGCCTCTTGAATTAATCTTTTTTTATCTCAGGCAGAAACTGCACTATTTTCCCTTTTTCCCTCCATTTATATGACTATACAAAATTTCGTGCAGGGGGTATATGCCACCAGAGTTCCATAATGGAGACATATGCATAATCACATACAAATCAGACATATATAGTCTTGGTGTCATAATTATGGAGATGCTGACAGGAAAAAAGTGGTATCCTGCATATCCTGATATTGATGATGTAAGAACAATATTCGCGGTTGTTCCATGATAAAGGCTAGAACTCTATTAAAAAAGGACAAACTTTTGATTTTAAAATAGCAGTATTTCGCTTTTACTTTGCATATAAGTGTTACATAGTATCATTCTTTAAAGTAGATGTAGTAAAGTATCTCTAGGAAGATATATATTTCTTCCTTTTTCTGAACGAAACATGAAAATGCTATTTATATGGTGCTAGATCTTACAAGGCTCCACGAAGTCATATCTAAATTCATTAACGCCACCTTTTTTGTGCACATGGGGAAGACGTCAGAGAAGATAGGCATGACAAAGAGCACATATCTACAATTGACACGGTATCCAGGAGGAGAGTAAGATACGCGATAAAATTATATTAGAGAGAGCATTAATGTTCCAAATACCTATTAATGGATCAAAGAAAAAAATGAATATAATAGGATGATTTGTGGACCTAGTTAAATAGAACGGTTGTATGTTGGTTTTACACATCTATTTTCAAGATGCACAATATTGTAGCTATACTTTATTTTTACTGCTACATGTGTGGATGGTCTAGATTCTAGATGGAGTCATAAGTACAATCCCTTATTTTTTGGAGGAATTTTTTTGCTGCTCAATCCTGAATCAATATGGGTTTTACATTACTTTCATTTTTTAATGGATTGTAAAGTCATGATCAAATGACAATACTTCACAGACAGATTTGTTGGGCCATGGGAGTGCACAATGGTGGTGTAGTAGGACCTGAGTTGGTTACACTCTAGCATGGTGGGTTAGCTTAGGTGTAGAGTAAGATTGCTAGTTTTAGAATAGTGTCACATATACATACCTAGGCATAATGACCCTCTTTAAAGCAATATAATTATAGTAGAACATATTTCAAGAACCCATGCATATTTTACCATTATTTTAGTCTACTAGTAAATGCTAGAGTTATACCAATTTACTTTAGTCATACATATTATGGTTTCAACCAGAAAAGGTTACTTACGAACTGGTTGTTAAATGTTACTATTTATGGTTCCATATTATGGTTTCAACCAGAAAAGAGTACTATTTTAAATATGGAGCAGATGAGATGTTTTAGTGTATGAATGTATGCACATGGAGTTTCAGTAATAGTAGAAGAGCTGAAGATACGCTCCACCTCCTGCGGCGCTCCCGCGAGCGACCGGGGGGGGGGGGGGGGGGGGGGGGACCCTAGCCGCCTCCCCTCCTTGCCGCCGTCGGCGGTGGCGGGCCTCTTCATCCTTTCGCCCGGCGGCGGCGGGCGTTGTGTCGTGCTGACGAGGGGCGCGGCGACGCAACGGTGAGATCGCGAGCACGTGGCGGCGGCGTGGTGGGCTTCGCGGGCGTGCACGCTTCCTGGGCTGGGGTGGCGGCTGGGTCTGGCGCGGCCAGATCTGCGGCTCGCCGGCTTTGGACGGCGCGGGGCTCTCGCCGGCGGGGACACGGTGCATCTGTTATGGCTCGCGCGGCTGCCGGTGGCCGGTGTGCAAGGCCCGGCTTGGCGCCTCGTGTGGTCATCTCCAAGACGGATCTGTCCGTCCGCGCTCCTCCTCGTCGGCCAGATGTCCGGCCGGCTCCTCGCATGTTTGACTTGGAGGTCGTGGTGGGGCGTTGCAGGGGCAATGTGAGGAGGCTGGCTGGAGGGATTGGTGGTCTGCCCACCCGTCACCGGCGCGGGGGTGTGCCGGTCGAGGTCTCGCACCGCTCCGCCCCCTCTTCTTTTCCCTGGCCTAGTTGCCTTCGGTTTCATCTGTCGAGGAGTTGGCGGCTCCAACGATGGTAGGGGTCTGCTGCTGGTGGTGATTCGTTCCTTTGGGCGGTCGTTGGGGGTGTCGGGTGGCAGGGCGGCGGCTCTGCGGTGGGAGCTTCCGTGTTCGTGAGCGGAGCTCGCAGCTCGGGTGTGGACTGGCGACCTTGGTCGCGTGGGCGGCGGGGTGGCTCGGGCTCGGCGACCCGTGGTGATCGGAGATGGAGAGGTATACCGGGGTGAAATCCTTGTCTGACCGCTGTCAGACCGACGGTGGCGTCGTCCGGGGGCGTCGTCTCCTTCCTGTAGGCTCCGTCGCGGTCTCTCCTAATTCTCTATGGCGCTCCGAATGAAAATCTTGATCTTCGGATCGGGTGGTGTCGGCGCTCCGGTGTCGTGCCCTTCCTGAAGACACTACCTTGGAGCTTGCGGTACCCGTCGGCGGTCAGCTATGTTCTTCACGGTGGCCTGTTCTTGGTGGAGGGCTCCGTCATCTTCGTAGTGATGCTTGTTGTACATCCGTTGTTTGCTTCGAGTTGGCTTAGCTGATCTCCGGCACCTTTGTATCTTGCTTTGTGTGTGTGTGTGTGTGTGTGTGTGTGTGTGTGTGTGTGTGTGTGTGTTTGGGTGCTGTGTTGTATGGTTCGGTTGTATGAGGGTCGATGCTTTATATATAAAGCGGGGCAAAAGCCTTTTTGGGTAACGTATGCACATACATAATGGGTCACTATACGTGGGTGTAGAATTGCCATTCTTTCTTTGCATATCTAACACACTTAAGTTTCCTATCTCAATAGGTACTTGAAAGTTGGAGGAATAAGTTAGGGAACTCTCAACGGAGCATACAGTTGAAACAGATACGGTTATGCACCGAGATAGGGATAGAGTGCATTGATGTTAACAGAGCAAACAGACCAGATACATCACACATAATCAATAGGCTTGGTGAAACAGAAAATAAATGCATGGTAATTGGCATGAGTTGTTCAATATTTGCACCTGTGACTTTATTCGTGGTATGTATAACTAAATTTAATGCCTATTTCGAGTATTTTACATGTGTAAACTTTTGCCTTGAAGGAAAATCTAGAGGATGCCACCAACAACTTGTTTCTGAGGAGGAAAAATGTTCATCTTATGAATGATAGTACCAAGAAGAATATCATCGTTGGGCAGGGGATAGCTACGAATCTTCATGCGGCCCAAGAATGTCTCAATGATAATCTTCATATTGTTGAAGTCGAGTCGGGTCCATCTATGTCTGCTGATGATTGTAACATTCAAGAGGCCAACAAATGTCTGTGTGATAATCTTCATACTGTTGTAGCCGAGTATGCTCCATCTATTTCTACCGAGGATCGTAACCTTCAAGAGGCACTTCAATTCATTAAGGTTGATCCCGTGGGAGTAATTGGAATATGGGGTCCAGGTGGAGTGGGGAAAACACACCTTTTGAACAATATCAAGAACTCGCTTGATGGAGACTTGACCTTTAACTATGTTGTACAAGTGACGGCTTCAAGGGGGTGTTCGGTGGAAAAGATCCGAACTGACATTGCACGCCAACTCGATCTGAAGTATGATGGTAATGTGCAATCTCAATGTCATGCCATCTTTGATTTCCTGAAGAAGAGAAGCTTTCTTATACTATTGGATGACCTTTGGGACCAAATAGATCTGCAGGCAGTTGGCATACCATATCCCCTGGGAAGTATAGACCAAATCAGGAGAAAAGTGGTGCTCACAACAAGATCAAGAAAAGTTTGTGGTCAAATGGAGGTGAGAAAAGAGCTTAAAGTAGCTTGTCTCCAAGAGGAGGAGGCATGGCAACTATTTCAAGATAAGGTTGGCCATGAAACTCTTTCTTATAGTCCTCGCGTTGATGCTCTCGCAAGAGAACTTGTGATGGAAATGAAGGGCCTGCCATTAGCTTTGATAACTATTGGAAAGGCAATGTATGCGAAATTTGATATGGCTGAGTGGGAATATGCCATCCAATATATGAAACGGACATGTTGCGATAACGATGACCCCTTGGATATGGAAAGAGTTGTTTTCAGCCAGGTCAAGTTTAGTTTTGATAGTTTACGAAACAACACTTTGAGGGATTGTTTCTTGACTTGTGCACTATGGCCAGAGAATCAAAAGATTCCTAAAGTAGAGCTTGCTAAATGCTGGATTGGCTTAGGTCTAGTGTTTGAGTCAGACATACAATGTTCCTACACAAAAGCATATAGTTTGATGGGAGAGCTTTCAGCTTCATGTCTGTTAGATGGATGTGGAAAGTTGTATGATTTTGTTAAAATGCATGACGTGGTTCGTGACATGGCTTTATGGATCTCTTGTGGATGCAGTGAGAACAATGGCAAGTGGTTTGTTCGTGCAGGAGTTGGCCCGGATGAAAAATTTAGCATTCCTTGGAACCAAGTTCGATGCATCTCATTGGTCCAGAACCATTTGTTGGAATTTCCCCTGTGTGACTCGAATCCCCGTTACATGAGTATCTTATGTCTTGGAAATAATCAGTTGCATGAAAGCATAATAGCTGGAGAAATCAAGAAATTCGCTTCACTCACATATCTGGATTTGCGCTTTAACCGTCTGAGCCGAATACCTGAAGAATTATGTTCCTTGCCAAACTTGGAACACCTTGATTTGTCGGATAATCTTGATGTGGATGAAGTGCCTCACTGCTTTGGAAACCTCGTTAAGCTCAAGTTCCTGTACCTAGAATCGACTAGCATACAAAGGATACCGGAGAGGGTCATATCTAGCCTTAAAGCATTACAGCTAATAGACATCAGAACTGATTTTTTTAGTCCAGTTTCTCACGAACTTCTTTCTAGAATGCTTCGAGAGCTGGGCACCCTGCCCCACTTGAAAGCAGTTGGTATCATTGTGGAGTATAAAATACTACAATTAAGAGGAGGCGGTGACCTCCCCATCAGGTATTTAAATCTGCGGGGACTAGAGACACATGCACTCAACTTCTCTGATATTCTATCACATGACTTTGCACGAAGGACCTTGTATGAACTGCGAATTCAAATGTGCAAAATGAAGGAAATAATTTTAAGTCACGAGTTTGCACAACCAAGCTGCTGTTTTGGTACACTCAATCAGATCCTTTTGTTTCATTTGTCAGACTTGAGAGAGATAATTTGGATGGAAACATCTCCAACATCTCTATTTCCAAGGCTCACTTGTTTGACGGTGTTGTTTTGCGGAAAGCTAAATGACCTCTCTTGGGCGATGTATCTGCCTTGCCTCGAACAACTCATAATAGGTGGTTGTTCTTTGATGCAGCAAGCATTTATGAGGGATCATGGTGATAAAAATTGTAGCGAACAAAACAGCTCTAGTAAGACATTTCCCTGCCTCAAGTATCTGAGAATTTCGAGGTGTGTATCGCTGGTCAATATTGGCGATCCGGATGTGACATTCCCATCCCTAGAGCGGCTGGAACTTAATGATTGTCAAGAACTGAAGAGGCTTCCTTTCAGGACAAACAGCTTGCCACGAAAACTGCAGGTACTCGAGATTGATGTTGAATCATGGGAAAGGTTGGAATTGGAAGAAGGTGCCAAATCTTTCCTGCAACCCAGGCTTGAAATTGTGGAAGATGTACCATGAACAAGAATGGACAACTATATCATTGTCTCGTCTCAAAGTGTTACGGTGCATGTTCTTTACACACTGCCATCGAAAACGCATCTTTTAGCTCCTGAGTTGTATTCATGATTTCGTTTAACAATTCTTGATTCTTGATTGGCAGGAGTATGTACTCCTTCCGATTCATATTACTACAAAGTTGTACTAACTTTGTAAAAATTTAGCCGACTTGTCCGGAGGTGTTCTAATTTGTGTGCAATCTGATAAAACAAGGTATGTACTAAATGTCTCTGAATCTCTTGTTTGCAGCTAATGCATCCCTTTTACAGTCGATGTGTGCAAGCCATGATAGGTACTATACAGAATAATCCCAGTGGAGACTGTTCGGTCTTCTACTGCCTGAATTTTCAGGTCCAACAGTACAAATAGGATTGTCTCTTAAGTTTTAGTAACAGTCAAAATCTCTCTACAGAAACTGTTGTACATGTTTCACGAGGTACCTGACAGATATCCCGTCCCTGACTCTACTGGAGCACGACGGAGGCGAGGAACCTCAGGGCGGCGACGGCGCTGACGACGGAGCAGCACAGGTGGACGGGCACCTCCTGCCTCGCCTTGGCCTCCTTCCTGCCCCTCTTGGCCTCTTCCATTTCCTCTCTTGCTCTGCTGAAGGAATTTGGCTGTGGCTGAGTCTTTGTTGGGCACGGACAGGCTCTCTTGGGACTGAAGGAATGTAGTCCTTTGACAGAATTTTTTACAAGACCACCATGGTTTAATTGTGAGCACCGTGCGGCCTCCGACTGCCTGAATTTTCAGGCCCAACAGTACAAAAGAATAGGATTGTTCGCTTCAGTGTCAGTAGTCAAATCTCTGTACTTTTTTTGCTCCTCTGTTCTAGTGGGAAAACTGTTGTACGTTTCAGGAGCTACAGAACCACAGATATCTGACCCTAGCGTAGGACGACGGAGGCAAGGAAGCTGAGCACGGCGACGGCGGCTGACGGCGGAGCAGCACAGGTCGACGAGCACCTCCCGGGTCAAGCGGCAGCTCAGCATCCTCCCGCTCCGTTTCCGCGGTCGTTTCTTTTTGTGGCCTTCATTATTGACCAATCTCTACCTTGAAAGTTGAAAGGGAGCGTGCATCCACTCCACTCCAGCCACAAAAAAGGATGCCTCCCTTGCCTAGTGCAACTTGTTGAAAGCTCTCCGGCGGCTTCACTTCCTGGCGCCTTGCTCTCCTATCGCTGATTCTTCTGGCTGGGTTGCTTCTTATCACGACTGCCGCGCGATTGCCGCTTTGCTCTTCCACTACTGTCCGCGACTCCAGTACTCGTTTTGGTTTTACTTGCGCGATTCTGGAGAGGGGGCATAACTCGTTTGTGATCAAGCTCATCTTTCTTGAACTGATTTCTGGAAAGACAGGAGATCCACGGTGAGTACTTCTGATCTTATAATCTTTTTGTTGGCAGTCGAGTCGTTGTTGCTAGCCGTGATTTTCACCGACTCAAAAATCTAGCCAATGTTCTCAGGTTGATTACCACGGCTGCTTGTTCCTCATAGTTAAAGTGGCTTACAGATGCTCTTCTTGCATCATCGATAGCTGCGTGTTGGGTTCCTTTTGGACATTCATCCAAATGCATGCCTGATGCATCATGACAGCTCTATGTTTACTGTTTATTTGCTTCAAACTTATTGTACGTAGTTACCTATGCCATCAAGCGCGTGTTGAGTTTTGAGGAGGGGATATGTGTATGCTTGCTCTGTTTCATAACATTTCCCTGTTAGCTGACATTCCTGTTTTGCAACGTTTTCCCACTAAGCAGGGCCGGTCCTGAGATTTCTGGGGCTCCGGGGCGAGATTAGAATCCAGGGCCCTTAATATAAACATCAAAAGAAATTCAATATATGTATATGTGAATCCTTAGCAGTAAACATTTGAAATGCATCCAAAATCAAATAACGAATATTTTTGCCTTATAATTTTCTTTAAGATTCCTATATCCAAATTCGTTGGTTGATGATGCATGGTATCAATATCAATCTCATTCATATTTTATCTAAACGCATAAAGTTACCAAACGATTTAACCTCTCTTGGGAGACTTTACAAACCTCACATCACTTTTCCTCAATATATAGCTCTGTAAAAGATGCACATGTTATTTCCAGTAGGGCAATAACCACATAAGGTAGAATACCTCAGCTATTATCAACACACCCAGCACCTCCTTATACATGCCCTTGATAAAAAAAAGTTGTTCTTAAGCATTAGAACCATCTTCTAAGCCCTAGAGATAACATGGATAAGGAGTTAAGTTTCATTAACTATATGAGAAAACCATTGAACAGGAGATTCAGTAATTACATGATATCATCTGCAGATCCAAATTTGATCATGGAGATATAAGTTCAAATCTTCTACAGGGAATGCATCATCTAAATGCCTTTGAAATATGGCTTTTGCACCACCACTACAAAACCATAAAATTGATCATCTAGTAGAGTTAACAGAATATACCAGTTCATAAGGAATTCAGCGCAACTTAGTGGTAAATCCTTCTTAGACATCATCCCATGCTCCTAATTTTCTAACTGAACCGTAACATCACAGTTTCTAAGTTTTGAATGCCAAAAGAATCTCACTTATGGTGATTATATTTTCCCATGTTGGGAGCAAGGAGAGGCAGTGCTCTCAAAATAAGTACAAAACCACACAAGATTCAATAAAAAACGTGTGAAGCGATCCTTACCAAAGGCTGATTACAAGCCAACTGGCCCTGACAAGGGAACAAAGAATGTAGTAATTGAAAAAAAAATTCTCTATTCTATAGCTGTGTCTTAAAAAGAGGAGACCAGTTAGGACTACCCCTGGGCAGCATATTTTTTTTATAGGAGAAGCAACCTGAGCATCCGGCGAGCCCAAGTCTCAAACCTGGGAGAGCAGCTTGCACACCCGCACAACCTGCCAACAACAGAGCAACACTATGTTCATAGATGTGTCTTTTTCATGATTACTCGTGTCTTGTGACCTCCTAGTCCTAAATAACATGCTTGCTTTTGTTTCAAGGGTACTACTCGCCGGACGTAACTATAATGGGCCGCCAAGCTAGTGTTGCACGAAATGACCTCGAGCATATGCTATCTCATGAAAACGAGCTGCCAAAGGCCTGGCCATTATCACTTTTGGAAGACATTACGGATGGTTTCTCTAAGAACCATCAAATTGGCAGCGGTGGGTTTGCAGTGGTTTACAAGGTAACACAACTCTCAACTTCCCTGGGTTGATCTAATAACTCAAGTTGATGCTGACAAGGCATCTTGCACTTGCAGGGAATGCTTGAAAATGGGACTGTTGCTGTGAAGAAGTTGCTTGAAAGTCTTGATATTCCTGATAATAAATTCAATGAAGAAATTCATTGTTTGATGAGGGTAAAGCACAACAACATAGTCCGGTTTTTGGGATATTGTGCTAACATACAAGGCCAAATGGAAAACTACAATGGAGATTTTGTCATGGCAGATATACATCAAAGGTTGCTTTGCTTTGCTTTGAGTATGTACCTAAAGGAAGTCTTCATGAGTATATCAAAGGTATGATCATGTGGCCTGCCACTTTTGTTTCCATTTTTAATGAATACATTGAAGATTATTTAACTCAAGCAGCTCACGCATGTAGTATCACTTATCTTGTGGTATTTCATTTATAGATACATCTTCTAGACTTGACTGGATAAAGAGCTATCAGATAATAAAGGGTATTTGTGAGGGTTTACATTACCTTCACCAGAATTGCATTGTTCACTTAGATCTCAAGCCAGCAAACATTCTGTTGGATGACAACATGACACCAAAAATTGCTGACTTTGGTCTGTCAAGGTGCTTCGATGAAAAGCAAAGCCAAGTTATTACCGAAAATATGGCTGGAACATTGTAAGTTGGCAAAGCCTCTTGAATCATTTATGTCTTAAGCAGAAATTACACCCTTTTCCGTTTCCCTATTCGCTGACATGACTACAATTTTTTTGAAGGGGGTATATGGCACCAGAGTTTCATAGAGGAGACAAATGCACGATCACATACCAATCAGACATATATAGTCTTGGTGTCATAATTATAGAGATGCTGACAGGAAAGAAGTGGTATCCGGGATATCCTGATGTTGATAATGTAAGAACAATATCGACTGTTTCATGACAAAGGCTAGACACCCCCACCCCCCTCAAATAAGGATAAACACTATGCTTTTGAAATAAACATATTTTGCTTTTAACTTGCAATTTTTTAGGGCCTTACACAATATCATTCTTCGAAGCATATGTGGTAAAGTATCTCTAAGAAGATAACCTTTATTTCTACCTGTTTCAACGGAGAACGAAAGCGCAATTTATATGGTGCTAAGAACCCACATCTAAAATTTGTTTATGCCACCCTTTTTTGGTCTATACATGGCGAAGAGAGTAAGGGAAGATAGACAAGACAAAGAGTAACACTATATCTGATACAATATCCACAAGGATTAAGATATTCGATAATATTATATTAAAGAACACATTAAATCTTCTAAATGTGGTTAATAAATGACACAAAAAATGGAGGCAATAGGATTTTTTTAATATAGTTAGATAGAACAAATTTATGTCGGTTTTACATCTCTATGTTCAAGACGCGCAATATTGTAGTTGCACTTTCTTTATTTTGGTTTCTACACCGGGGGGGGGGGGGTGATTTAGATGTGGTTGAGTACAATCCCTTATTTTCTGGGGATATTTCTTGTTGCTTGAGCTTGAATTGATGTGGTCTACGAGTCCATGTATTTTGTTGGTTTGTATACACCTCACAGTTTCTTCTTTGTGGTTTTATAAGATGCTCTATTAAAAAATGTAAGAACTTACAGTTTAAAACAGTCAACTTGCACCAAACCAACCATGTCCAACTAGTAACCTGCCAAGCCAATTTCATCATTGGAATATGGCACGATTTTACTGCTATGAGAACATCTGTAACTTTGTATGTTCTAGCTTAAAATAAGGACGGGTAGGGATTTAATTTCTGATCTCATGCAGTTTGTTTATTTGCAAGGTGAACTATTGATGTGATTGTGAAGAATTAAAAATTCACTCCTTCATCATATGTATTAGTTAGATGCGAACTAAGACGTGGTCATGGTTACAAAAAGATATGGTTAATAATTTCTAAATGGAAAATGACAACAATTCTTGGGCATATTATTTTCTCTATGGGGTGGAAAGTGATGGTTTAGTAGGACGTGATGGGTTGGTGGGTTGGCTTGGGTGTAAAGTAAGATAACTCCTAGTTGTAGAATAACATCACATATACATACCTAGGCATAATGACACACTTTAAAGCCATAGCAACACAGTACTCCATATTTTACCATTATTTTAGTCATAAATTTTTCATACATATTATTATTTCAATTAAAAAGGTATCTTTTGAGGAATTGGTTGTTAAATGGTATTATTTTCTACACGAGACGTGCAGATGACTCTAAATCTTAATCTGGATACATATTGAAAGTGGGAGCAATTAGTTAGAGTAGCTCTGTGCAGAGCATTGTTGACATAAAAATTTGTAAAATACTTACGGATCTGAATATGGCAGACCCGTTGACTAAAATTCTCTCACAAGCAAAACATGATCACACCTCAGTACTCTTTGGGTGTTAATCACATAGCGATGTGAACTAGATTATTGACTCTAGTAAACCCTTTGGGTGTTGGTCACATGTCGATGTGAACTATGGGTGTTAATCACATGGTGATGTGAACTATTGATGTTAAATCACATGGCGATGTGAACTAGATTATTGACTCTAGTGCAAGTGGGAAACTGAAGGAAATATGCCCTAGAGGCAATAATAAAGTTATTATATATTTCCTTATATCATGATAAATGTTTATTATTCATGCTAGAATTGTATTAATCAGAAACATAATACATGTGTGAATACATAGACAAACAGAGTGTGACTAGTATGCCTCTACTTGACTAGCTCGTTGATTAAAGATGATTATGTTTCCTAACCATAGACATGAGTTGTCATTTGATTAACGAGATCACATCATTAGGAGAATGATGTGATTGACTTGACCCATTCCGTTAGCTTAGCACTTGATCGTTTAGTATGTTGCTATTGCTTTCTTCATGACTTATACATGTTCCTATGATGAGATTATGCAACTCCCGTTTACCGGAGGAACACTTTGTGTGCCACCAAACGTCACAACGTAACTGGGTGATTATAAAGGTGCTCTACAGGTGTCTCCGAAGGTACTTGTTGGGTTGGCGTATTTCGAGATTAGGATTTGTCACTCCGATTGTCGGAGAGGTATCTCTGGGCCCTCTCGGTAATGCACATCACTTAAGCCTTGCAAGCATTGCAACTAATGAGTTAGTTGCAGGATGATGTATTACGGAACGAGTAAAGAGACTTGCCGGTAATAAGATTGAACTAGGTATTGAGATACCGACGATCGAATCTCGGCAAGTAACATACCGATGACAAAGGGAACAACATATGTTGTTATGCGGTCTGACCGATAAAGATCTTCGTAGAATATGTGGGAGCCAATATGAGCATCCATGTTCCGCTATTGGTTATTGATCGGAGACGTGTCTCGGTCATGTCTACATTGTTCTCGAACCCGTAGGGTCCGCACGCTTAAGGTTTCGATGACAGTTATATTATGAGTTTATGAGTTTTGATGTATCGAAGGAGTTCGGAGTCCCGGATGAGATCGGGGACATGACGAGGAGTCTCGAAATGGTCGAGACGTAAAGATCGATATATTGGACGACTATATTCGGACATCGGAAAGGTTCCGATTGATTCGGGTATTTTTCGGAGTACCGGAGAGTTACGGGAATACGTATTGGGCCTTATTAGGCCATACGGGAAAGAAGGAAAAGGGCCTCAAGGGTGGCCGCACCCCTCCCCTTGATCTGGTCCGAATTGGACTAGGGAAGGGGGGCGCCCCCTTCCTTCCTTCTCCTTTTCCCTTCCTCTTTTCCTATTCCATATGGGAGGTGGAATCCTACTAGGACTAGGGAGTCCTAGTAGGACTCCACACTTGGCGCACCTCCTCCTAGGGCCGGCCTCCTCCTCCCTTGCTCCTTTATATACGGGTGCAAGGGGGCATCCCAAAGACACAACAATTGATCATTGATCTCTTAGCCGTGTGCGGTGCCCCCTTCCACCATAATCCTCGATAATATTGTAGCGGTGCTTAGGCGAAGCCCTGCGACGGTAGAACATCAAGATCGTCACCACGCCGTCGTGCTGACGGAACTCTTCCCCGACATTCTGCTGGATCGGAGTCCGGGGATCGTCATCGAGCTGAACGTGTGCTAGAACTCGGAGGTGCCGTAGTTTCGGTGCTTGATCGGTCGGACCGTGAAGACGTACGACTACATCAACCGCGTTGTGCTAACGCTTCCGCTTTCAGTCTACGAGGGTACGTAGACAACACTCTCCTCTCTCGTTGCTATGCATCACCATGATCTTGCGTGTGCGTAGGATTTTTTTTAAATTACTACGTTTCCCAACAGAACCATCCTCTCTTATTTCTCCTACCGCCTCCGTATTACACACTCCCAACAACTCACCAACCCCTTCTCCTATCCCTACCCCGCCACCACCACCTCCTATACACCGCACTCGTCGCACGATGGTAAGCTACCCGGTCCCATCGATCGTCTTAATCTTTCGGTCATAGTTGGCTCCCCTCTTCCACATAATTATCTTGTTGCTCTTCGTGATCCTTCATGGCGTCAAGCCATGCAAGACAAATATGATGCTCTCATGACAAATGGCACTTGGACTCTTGTTCCTCCCCCTTTGGGTGCTAACATTGTTAATGGAAATGAATATTTCGCCACAAATATAACTCCAATGGGTCTCTTGCTTGTCATAAGGCTCGTTGGGTAGTGTGCGGATTTACACAACAAGCCGACATCGACTACGACGAAACCTTCAGCCCTGTTGTCAAACCTTCCACCATACGTGTTGTTCTTTCTCTCGCGCTTTCTAAATCTTGGCCAATTCATCAACTAGATGTAAAAAATGCTTTCTTGCATGGAAATCTCAATGAAGAAGTCTATAGTCAGCAACCATCTGGATTTATCGATGCTCTCTTCCCTACACATGTCCGTCGTCTCCAAAAATCTCTCTATGGTCTCAAACAGGCTCCACACGCATGGTGTTGGGGAACGTTGCAGAAAACAAAAATTTTCCTACGGTTTCACCAAGATCCATCTAGGAGTTCATCTAGCAAAGAGTGATTAGATGCATCTACGTACCTTGTAGATAGCGAGCGGAAGCGTTCAAGGAACGGGGATGATGTAGTCGAACACGACGTGATTCAAATCACCGATGATCTTAGCACCGAACGGACGGTGCCTCCGCGTTCAACACACGTACGGAACGGATGACGTCTCCTCCTTTCTTGATCCAGCAAGGGGGAAGGAGAGGTTGAGGGAGATGGCACCAGCAGCAGCACGACGGCGTGGTGTTGATGGAGCTGCAGTACTCCGGCAGGGCTACGCCAAGCACTATGGAGGAGGAGGAGGTGTTGGAGAGGGAGAAGGAGGCAACCAAAGGCCTGGGGTGTCTTTGCTCCTCCTTTTCCCCACTATATATAGGGCCAAGGGAGAGGGGGAGGCGCAGCCCTTGCCCCTTCCTCCAAGGAAGGGTGCGGCCAAGGGGGGGAGGAGTCCATCCTCCCCAAGGCACCTCGGAGGTGCCTTCCCCTTTTAGGACTCTCCCCTTTTTTTCTTCTCTTGGCGCATGGGCCTCTTGGGGCTGGTGCCCTTGGCCCATGTAGGCCAAGGCGCACCCCCTACAGCCCATGTGGCCCCCCGGGACAGGTGGACCCACCCGGTGGACCCCCGGGACCCTTCCGGTGGTCCCGGTACAATACCGATAACCCCGAAACTTGTCCCGACGCCCGAAACAGGACTTCCCATATATAAATCTTTACCTCCGGACCATTCCGGAACTCCTCGTGACGTCCAGGATCTCATCCGGGACTCCGTACAACATTCGGGTTATTGCATATACATATCCCTACAACCCTAGCGTCACTGAACCTTAAGTGTGTAGACCCTACGGGTTCGGGAGACATGTAGACATGACCGAGATCGCTCTCCGGTCAATAACCAACAGCGGGATCTGGATACCCATGTTGGCTCCCACATGCTCCACGATGATCTCATCGGATGAACCACGATGTCGAGGATTTAATCAACCCTGTATGCAATTCCCTTTGTCAATCGGTATGTTACTTGCCCGAGACTCGATCGTCGGTATCCCAATACCTTGTTCAATCTCGTTACCGGCAAGTCACTTTACTCGTACCGCAATGCATGATCCCGTGACCAGACACTTGGTCACTCTGAGCTCATAATGATGATGCATTACCGAGTGGGCCCAGTGATACCTCTCCGTTATCCGGAGTGACAAATCCCAGTCTCGATCCGCATAAAATAATAGATACTTTCGGAGATACCTGTAATGCACCTTTATAGTCACCCAGTTACGTTGTGACGTTTGATACACCCAAAGCACTTCTACGGTATCCAAGAGTTACACGCTCTCATGGTCAAAGGAAGAGATACTTGACATTGGCAAAGCTCTAGCAAACGAACTACACGATCTTTGTACTATGCTTAGGATTGGGTCTTGTCCATCACATCATTCTCCTAATGATGTGATCCCGTTATCAATGACATCCAATGTCCATAGCTAGGAAATCATGACTATCTGTTGATCAACGAGCTAGTCAACTAGAGGCTTACTAGGGACATATTATGGTCTATGTATTCACACGTGTATTACGATTTCCGGATAATACAGTTATAGCATGAATAAAGACAATTATCATGAACAAAGAAATATAATAATAATGCTTTTATTATTGCCTCTAGGGCATATTTCCAACACATGGTTCCAACGTTTTGCCACCTATGCTCGTTTCATTGGATTTATTGAATCTAAGTCCGATGCATCTCTTTTTGTCTTACATCATGGCACAACCACTGCCTATCTTCTCCTTTATGTAGATGATATTATTCTTACTGCTTCTTCTCAAACCACTCTTCATCAAATAATTGTTCAACTTAGCCGTGAATTCTCCATGAAAGATCTTGGTCCTCTTCATCATTTTTTTGGCATCTCCGTCACCCGCACTCCATCCACTATTCATTTATCTCAACGTCAGTACATCATCGATATTCTCCGTCGTGCCGGCATGATTGACTGTAATCCTTCTCCAACACCTATAGACACCAAATCCAAACTTTCTGCTTCTGCCGGTGCACCGGTCTCTGATCCTTCTCAGTACCGTAGTCTTGCTGGGGCACTCCAGTATATCACTCTTACCCGACCAGAAATTTCATATGCCGTCCATCAAGTATGTCTTCACATGCATGATCCTCGAGAACCACATCTTCTTCTAATCAAACGTATTCTTTGTTATCTTAAAGGAACACTTGATCTTGGTCTCATTCTTCATTCCTCCTCTTCACACACTCTTGTTGCCTATTCGAATACTGATTGGGGTGGATGCCCGGATACTCGCCGCTCTACATCCGGTTTCTGTGTATTTTTGGGAGACAATCTAGTCTCATGGTCTTCTCGCCGACAGCCGATAGTTTCTCGCAGCAGTGCCGAAGCTGAATATCGAGCAGTTGCTACAGCCGTAGCCGAGACTTGTTGGTTGCGTCATTTGTTACTTGAGCTAAATTGCCCGCTTGACAGTGCCACCGTCGTCTACTGTGACAACATATCTGCAGTATACATGTCTGCAAACCCAGTGCAACATCGTCGTACTAAACACATTGAGCTGGATATAAATTTTGTTTGCGAGAAAGTTGCTATTGGAGCCCTGCGCGTACTACATGTTCCATCTTCATCACAGTTTGCGGACATATTTACTAAAGGATCACCGAACCCATTGTTCCTCGAGTTTCGGTCCAGTCTTCACATCGGCGACGGCATGTCTCCACGTTCAGACTGCGGGGGCGTGTTAGATGATTCTACGTATCCCCAACCGGATCGACCACGTGTTGTAATTGATCATGTATAGTTGGTTACCATATACGGTTAAAACCGACGTGATGAACTTGCGATACAAGTTTTGTAACCCTGTATATGTACCAATCAATGAGATCAATCGAGGCGTGCACTTTAGCAGCCGGATCATATTGCATTACACAAATGTGTGAAGCGCTCTGGCTACTGAAGCCTGAAGCCATGTCTTTGCTGGGCACAGTGCCACTCAGTTTCACAATTTGAGCTAGTATCGGCCTAGTGGTATTTTCACTATGCTTTGAGACCTGGCATAACTGTACTTACTTTGAGAAGGATACCTTTCCCCGGTGACTATTTTGACAGAATTTTTTAGACGACCACCATGGTTTTAATTGTGAGCACTGTGCGACCTTCAACTGCCTGAATTTTCAGGCCCAACGGTACAAAAAGAAAAAGGATTGTTCGCTTCACTGTCAGTAGTCAAATCTCTGTACTTTTTTGGCTCCTCTGTTCTAGTGGGAAAACTGTTGTACGTACATGTTTCACGAGGTACACAGATATCCGGCAGGTCCTTGACTCTACTAGCGTAGCACGACGGAGGCGAGGAAGCTGAGCAGGGCGACGGCGCTGACGGCGGAGCAGCACAGGTCCACCACCACCTCCCGCCTCGCCTTGGACTCCGCTGTTTTACTCTATTTTTTGGGGATCCGTTAGAGTTGCCCTTATTCTTCTAATTACCTATGCCCTATGCCGTCAAGTGCGTGTTGAGTTTTCTGAAGGAGCTATGCTTGTGCTTGCTCTGTTTCACAACATTTTTTCCTGTTAACTGGGTTTTGTTATTTTGCAATGTTTATCCATTCAAGGAATAAGACTGTAGTTATTGATTTTTTTTGCAATGTTTATTTTGCAAAAAAAAATTGAACTAAAAAAAGTTATTGAATTTTTTTTTCTACTCATAAAATCAAAAGATTGTTCTCTATACCATAGCTAAATCTTTTGTGATTACTCGAGCAACTGGAGCGCTAGATCTTGTGGGCCTCCCAAATAATGTGCTTGCTCTTGTTTCAGGGTACTCTCGCCCCACGGAACTGCTAATGAGTCGCCAAGCCAGTGCTGCACGGAATGACCTTGAGCACATGCTATCTCATGAAAACGAACAGCCAAAGGCCTTGCAATTATCACTTTTGGAAGATATCACAGATGGTTTCTTTGAGAACCGTCAAATTGGCAGCGGTGGGTTTGCGGTGGTTTATAAGGTAAGGCAACTCTCAACTGCCCTCAGTTGATCCAAAAACTGAAGTTCATGCTGAAAGGCATCTTGTGACTTGTAGGGAGAGCTTGAGAATGGGATCGTTGCTATGAAGAAGCTGTTTGAAAGGCTTGATATTCCCCAAAATAAATTCAACGGAGAGATTCGCTGTTTGATGAAGGTGAAGCACAAAATTATAGTATGTTTTTTGGGATATTGTGCAAACATGTAAGGCGAAACGGTAGGCTACGATGGAGATTTTGTCATGGCAGATGTACGTCAAAGGTTGCTCTGCTTTGAGTATGTACATAAAGGAAGTCTTGATGGGAACATCAAAGGTAAGATCATGTGGCCTGCAACTTTTGTTTCCATTTTATCTATCTAACATTACAAATCTGAGTAGGAGGCAACTGCACCGTGGCTTGGGACGCGGTATGCATGCCCAAATGGGCAGGTGGATTGGGGATCCCAAACCTAGAGTGGCTCAATAAGGCTTTGTGAGCAAGGTGGAGCTTGGTTGCAAAGGGCGGACAGAAGCAGGCCATGGTCCGAGTTCTACATCCTGCGGCGGAGGCTTTGGAATTGGTATGAGCAGCGGCTTACAATATGGTGGGCAATGGCAGATCTACGTACCCTCTTCTGGGAAAATAGATGGATCAATGGTTTGAGGATTCAGGAGATTGCACCGATGGTGCACGAATTGATACCGGATCGGACCAAGAGATCAAAGTTGGTTTCTGATGCGCTGCTAAATGACAGCTGGGCAGGCGACATCGGCCCCAACTTATCACTCCAAGCGCTTCAGGAGTTTTTGCGGCTGTGGCCGCTGGTCACTCAACTAACAGATGACGTCGAGGACGTGGTGACATGGTCGTGGGAAAAGAACGGCCAGTACTCGGCTAGATCAGCTTATGCGGCCAGATTCATGGGGCTTGTGGTCTCCTCGACATCGGCATTCACCTGGAAGTCGAGGGCACCCTTGCAGTGCCGTTTCTTCGCATGGCTAGCCCTCAAGAACGGATGCTGGACGTCCGATCGTTTGGCCCGCCGCGGACTACCACAACAAGACACATGCCCCCTATGCAACCAACATGAGGAAACTATCCAACATCTGCTTGTGAACTGTGTCTTTGCAAAGCAGGTCTGTCATTCGATGGGGGAGAATCATGGGCAGGCTAGAATTTGAACCCCCAGATGGTGAAGGCCTCGACGAATGGTGTTCTAGACAGGATCAAAGCCCAGTGCACCGCAAATTGACTCGGGTAAAATCCCTCCTTGGGATGTGGATGTTGTGGAAGCACCGGAATGACATCGTGTTCAACGGTGCCACACCGTCTCTACCTGCAATTTTGCTTAGAATTAGAGAGGAGGGAATTCTATGGGCGAAGACTGGCCTCATGAAAGGCAACACCTTTGCTTTTGAGGCGGATGACGGTAGGCCAGACACCTGAGGTGTAGTAGTAGCTAGTTCGTCCGGTGGTGTCGGATGACCCCGATATGTAATTATTGTTGTAACCGTGGATTTAGGAGGCTTCCCTTTTCTTCTTTAATGAATGATATGCACACTCGTGCGTATTCGAGAAAAAAAAGTATTTCAATCTTCATATATGTCAAATATGAAGATGGATCGGTGGAAGACGGCGGCGGCGATCTCTGAGAATGTGTCGGACCGGTGTGTGCCCCAGACCCAGTATGAGTCTTGGTTGGGGCCTTCGGCTTTACATGTTAGGATTTGGTGCGAGGTCTGTTTGATATTCGGCTCGGGCCGGGGGTCATCCTCCTTTTCCAAAAAAAATATGTCAAATATTAACACCTTACTTTCTCAATTCTCTCTCCTTTATAGATGCATCTTATGGACATGACTAGATAAAGACCTATGTGATAGTAAATGGTATCTGTGAAGGTTTACATTACCTTCACCAGAATCTTATTGTTCACTTGGATCTCAAGCCCCCAAATATTATGCTGGATGGCAATATGATGCCAAAAATTACTGACTTTGGGCTATCAAGGTGCTTCGATGAAAAGCAAAGCCGAGTTATTACCACAAATATGGCTGGCACATTGTAGGTTGGCAAAACCTCTTGAGTTATCCTTTTTGTTTTATTTAGAAATTGTTTCCTTTTTCTTTTTCTCATACGTTTATATGACTAAATTTTTATGCAGGGGATATATAGCACCAGAGTTTCATGGTGGAGACATATACACGATCACATACAAGTCAGACATATATAGTCTTGGTGTCATAATTATAGAGATGTTGATAGGAAAGAAGTGTTATCTAGCATATCCTGATGTTGATAATGTATGAACAATACTTGCGACTATTCCATGATAAATGCTAGACCTCCCTCAAAAAAAGATAAACACTAGGTTTCAATATGGCATATTTTGCTTTAACTTGGCATTTTTTAACTTGGCATATCGTTCTTCAAAGCATATGTAGTAAAGTATCTCTAGGAGGATAACCTTTTATTTCTCCTTGTTTCAGCTGAACATGAAATGGCAATTTACATGGAGCTAGATCTTACTAGGCTCCACGAAGCCATATCTAAAATTCATTAATGCCACCTTTTTTGGTCAACATGGTGTAGAGAGGAAGAAAAGATAGAGAGAGCAGAGAGTGACACTATATATCTACAATTGACATGGTATCGACAAACAGTAAGATAAATGATAAAAATATATTAGAGTACATGTACATCTTCCAAATGCGGATTAATGAATGACAGAAAAATGTAGGTAATTCGATGATTTGTATACCTAGTTAGATAGAACAGTTCCATATATGGATTTTACATATATATTTTCGTTACGTCCAATATTGCTTGCCATAAATAGAAGAGCGTGATGTGGTTTGGTGGTGTGGTAATGGCGGGGGTAGGGGGGGGGGGGAGGTGTGTAGGTTATTCGCTCCGCGAGTCGCCTCGCCTCCTCTCTCTCTCTCTCTCTCTCTCTGCGTGTCATCCGTTCATCTCCTAGCTGTTTTCAAATCAGCTCTTTTTTTACAGTAACTTAGGAGATCAGTTGTCGCTCATGCACGGTGCACCCAAGCTCTTGCAGTTCGGCCGACCGTCCATTCCGCAGCTGCGTGCACCCAAGCTCTCGCAGTAAATTCTAAAAAAAATAAAATAAATCTCGTTGTTTAGCGACTGACGCTACGGGCCATGAACAGGATATTCCAGGCTCAGGGACGACCGGTCAAGACCCAGCTCCGCTTCCACGATTGATCTTTTGTGGCCTCCATTACTGACTAATCTCTACCTTGAAAGGGACCGTGCATCCACTCCAGCCACAAAACAGACGCCTTCACTGGATATATTGCTGCTCATATCCTTCCTACTGCCACTTGTGGAAGCTCTCCCCTGCCGCTTTGCTCTTCTTCTTCTATCGCTGATTGCTTGCTTTGGGTTCTTCCACTACTGTCTGCAACTCCAGATCTCGTTCTAGTTCTACTTGCGTAATTCTGGAAAGGGGACATTGCTCGTTTGTGATCTTTTCTTGAAGCAGATATCTTGAAAGACAGGAGATTCACAGTAAGTACTTCTGTTCTTAAATTCTTTCTTTACCCGTGTTTAACGTTATCATCTGTTAGTTCTATAAATTTTTGTGTGTAAACATTGCTCCTTAACTAGTGTATGTCTATCGTTGGAAAGGTATCATCTCTGGGTGAGTGTTGGATGGGTCTGAAATCACCTCTCTCCCTCCTCTCTTCGCTGTTTACAGAAACGGTTTTTCTTGTCGCCCTAGTGCGGACATCTAAACTCCTCTTCACTAGGCAGCAAAAGCTTCTCCAGGTAATCACCCGCCAATACCGTCGGGAAGCGCTAAAATGGGTGACCCCAGATCTAGGAAAATCCAACCGGCAAGGCGTCCTCGGTGAACAGAGCCACGAACAGCGACAACCCATTGGAAGAACTGGGATGTGGAGGGCTCCAATGTCACTGGAGCCGCGATGCCACCTTCGTTGGCGAGTGCAACGACGACCAAACTCCGGGTGGTGGAGATGGTAGGTGTGGCGTTTGGAACTACATGAGGCGGGACGGGGGGTGTCGAGCGCGCTAGAGCTGCAGCCTTCGATGGTGAGCAGTTGAGGGCGGGCAGTGGCGAAGTCCAGTGCGAAGACGCGGAGTAGAGAAGTGGGCGCAGGGGCCAGCCCTGCAGGCTGCCGCCACTGCCAGATCTGGCGATGACCAATGCAGATGGAGAGGGGGCCTGCAAATCAGTGGCGGAGCTAGCGACATATGGCTGAGGGGCCAAATGACAAAATATATTTTTTAAAGGGGTCAAAAACTACATTTCTCTCAATTAATGGCACCCAAATACAGAGCTTCTTCACAAAAAGTCCAAGAGCTGAGGGGGCCATGGCACCTGCAGTAATACACATAGCTCCGCCAGTGCTGCAAATAGAAAACCTGGCTTAAGCATACTTTCAAAACGGAACGAGTATGTCCCAAAGTCAGTTCTTCACGCCGTGATCTCCTTTACTATGCTCCTACCTTCACCAGCAAGGAGGGGGGGGGGGGGGGGGGGGCGAGGATTCGAACTCACGCCGTCCACGTACTGCACGAGCAAGCTAACCAGTTGAGCTACTAGCTACAAGAAAGATACAAATTGTACCGCAAAACTCTTAAGAAACAATGGAAGCCGCGCGGTTCCAAAAAAAAAAGCTGACAAACAATAAAAATAAGTTTCACGAATTTGTTTAAAAAAAAGGTTCATGTATTCAAAAAAGATCACTCGTTTCAGGAAAAAGTTCACAGATTTGAAAAGTACATGGAATTTTAAAAAGGGCACTAATTTCAGGAAAATTCACGGATTTGAAAAGGTTCATAAAAATTTAGAAGAAGTTCACGAAATACATCAGACTTCAAGAAAATCGAAAAAAGTTCATCGAGTTATTATAAAAAGTTCATGAATTAAAGTTCATAAACCTCAAAATTAGTTCACATATTTTTTTTAAAAATAATCCATTTATAAAAAATTCATCAAAAAATAGTTTTGATTTTGAAAAAAAAAGTTCTTTGATTTTGCAAAAAAAATTCATCAAAAAATAAAAATATCATCAATTTTGAAAAAACGTTCATCAATTTTGAAAAAAGTTCATTAAATTTTAAAAAAGTTCATTGATTTTGAAAAAGAGGTCATCGATTTCGAACAAAAGTTCATTGAATTTAAAAAAAACATCAATTTTGAAAAAGTTCATCGATTTTGAAAAAAATCATTGAATTTGAAAAATATTCATCAATTTTGAAAAAGTACATCCAATTTGAAAAAAAGTTCATCAAATTTGAAAAGAGTTCATTGAATTTGAAAAAGTTCATCAAATTTTTAAAAAAGTTCATCAATTTTAGAAAAAGTTCACCTAATTTGAAAAAAGTTCACACATTGAAGAAAAAAACAAGAAAATAAAAAGGAAAAAGAACCAGAAAAAAAACACCCTGAAATCAGCGAAGCAGTGAAAGCTGGTTTGGAGTCTCTCGCGGCCTAGATAAATAAAAGGGTGAAAAGAAGTTAATAGACACAAACAGAATGGTGTCCTTTTGGTCAGTGCACTGCTCTCTCAACCAGAAGATCATAAGTTAGAGCTCGCACATTCAAAATATGATTTTTGCTGCAGTATTGAACATAAAGAAAAAGAAAGAAACAAGCCAGCCAAGCGCGGGGCATGCTGCATGTGCAAAGATCACTCCAACCTTTTTAGGTTGTGACAAGTGGCGCGCTGCATGTACGCCACTTGTCGCAACCTGAGAGTTTTGATTCGTTACTCAAAACGTTTTATCTTTCGAACTGTGCGTCCAAATCTCGAATCGCTTTCGTCGTTGGATTTCTCGCATCGAGATCTTCAAAACTAGATCCTATGTTAATAGGTTTTGACGAACTTTTTTTCATGAAAAAAATCGGACGAAAGAACTGAACCGGAAGCACGGGTTTTTTTCCTTTCTGAAAGAGGCAGGCCCGTGCCTCTCACGAAATCACAACCATGTCTCTCGCGGAAGCAAAACCATGACCCTCGTGGAAGAAAAAAAAAGAGAAAACACGTTTTTTTTTCTATTTCCGAGGAGGCACGACCATGCTTCTCGCGAAAATCACAACCATACCTCTCGCAGAAGCAAAACTGTGACTCTTCCGAAAGGAAAAAACACGTTTTATTTCCGTTTTCGAGGGGCATATCCGTGACTCTCGCGAAAGCACAACCGTGCCTTTCGCGGAAGCAAAACTGTGATTCTCGTGAAAGGGGAAAAAAAAGAAAACACGTTTTTTTTCGTTTCCGAGATGCACGGCCGTGACTCTCGCGAAAGCACAATCATGCCTCTCACGAAAGCAAAACCGTGACTCTCGCGAAAGGAAAAAAATAGAAAACGTGTTTTTCTTCGTTTCCGAGAGACACGGCCGTGACTCTCGGGAAAGCACAATCGTGCCTCTTGTGGAAGCAAAACCGTGACTCAAGAAAGTAAAAAAAACAAAAAACATGTTTTTTTTCGTTTCCGAGAGACACGGCCATGACTCTCGCGAAACAAAACCGCGACTCTCGCAAAAGAGAAAAATAAAAAACGTATTTTTTGCACAAAAAAAAATATCCAAAAGCTAAGGAAGACCAATGAAAAACCGTAACGTCGAAAAAAACCCTGAAAAAGATCGTTTAAAAAGCCGAAAACACGTGCGAAAAAAATCCAAAGAAAGCGCTCGAAGCGTGACATGTGACGAACGGCTGAGAGCGCGTCAAGTGGTGCTGATCATTGTGAGGCTCCTGAAGGAGCACTCATTAACTAGTTGCTCCCGCTCAAGGCGCCCGTTTGGAAATGCCAGCAAGGGGGTGGTGGCTGGTGAAGTGGCTGTGGCAACATCGTAGCTGGGGCCCAGGCAGCCCAGGCAATGGCCTGGGAAAAAAATCTCGGCCTTATATTTAGAAAAAACAATTGGCCTGGGGCACAGCCCAATTCCTACCTCTCTTGCTGGGCCGTTGGCCAGCCCAACACCCAGATTAGAGAGAAGCAGAAGCGCGTGTGATCCTAGAAAAAAAAAGCGGAAGCGCGTGTGCGTGGTTCTTCGCCCGCGGAGAGTTTTTTGACGAGAAAAAAGGGAACCGGCGACTTGAACTTTGGTCTTTGGAGGTTGTTTCCCTTAATTTTGTAATTCTGCAGAGAACTTAAATGTGGAAACTGATTTAGTAAAAAAAATTCAATATAAGTGGCTAAATGACCGTGCGTTGCACTGATTTGCATTTCAAAATTAATCTTCTAAGGTTTAGCTGATTCTATCATTGAAGATGTAATCATGGAAAGCTCGGAGCAATCAATCATTTGATTTCGTACAATATTTCGTATCATCTATGTTATGTATGGTCTTTTAATATCGACACAGATCTTTGGAACATAGGGGCCAATGCACCTGAAATGGAAAAAACCATTTTAGAAAAATCAAAAGGAGTCGAACATTTCTGAAACTTTTCTGTAACAACCATGGTCTATCATAATACTCGTGTTAAAAGTCTCATAGAGGAATGACTCTCGTGGTATCCTGGGTGGGTGAAAAAAGCAAACCTGGCACTATATAAAAGTTACTACTCATGGGTTTTTGTAATCGCAAATTTGTTTTCTTGGCCCTGGTGTCGGTCGAAGCTATTCCTTCGCGAACATTTTCATAAGACCCATTGGCTATTTCCGTTTTAATATGTCTTATTTTATTAGTTGAAACATGATTGAACAAATACTGCAATTGAATATTGTGTTAAGAGTTCTTATTAGTTATGCAACATAGCATGACTTCTGTATGCCATGAAACTAGTTTTTTTTTGGGGGGGGGGGGGGGTGGGGGGGGATTATTTTTCGCCCTTAGTTTCTCGCCCGGGTCAGTCAGCCAATCTTGGCTCCGCCATTGTTGTGGCGGTGGCCGGTGGGGGTGGCCGCAAGTCACATCGGAGAGACGAAGCAGGTGCGTGTGATCCTGTCAAGATCTTGTCCGAGAGGATAAATATTAATGTGGTGACTTGGGAAGATGATAATCATGCTTTACCAGCTACAATATGATTCGGATTCTTAGTTTTTTTGGGGGGGGGGGGGGGGGGGGGGGATTATTTTTCGCCCTTAGTTTCTCGCCCGGGTCAGTCAGCCAATCTTGGCTCCGCCATTGTTGTGGCGGTGGCCGGTGGGGGTGGCCGCAAGTCACATCGGAGAGACGAAGCAGGGGCGGGTGATCCTGTCAAGATCTTGTCCGAGAGGATAAATATTAATGTGGTGACTTGGGAAGATGATAATCATGCTTTACCAGCTACAATATGATTCGGATTCTTAGTTTTTTGGGGGGGAGGGGGGGGGGGGGATTATTTTTCGCCCTTAGTTTCTCACCCGGGTCAGTCAGCCAATCTTGGCTCCACCATTGTTGTCACGGTGGCCGGTGGGGGTGGCCGCCAAATCGCATAGGAGAGACGAAGCAGGGGCGGGTGATCCTGTCAAGATCTTGTCCGAGAGGATAAATATTAATGTGGTGACTTGGGAAGATGATCCTAAAGCATTAGACGATAATCATGCTTTACCAGCTGCTACATACAATATGATCCGGATCGGTTGATGTGCATCGTGGTCGTGATTAAGATAGCATAGTGGCCGTTGCACATACTAACTTTTACTTCCAAGTTGGGTATATAGAATAGTAACACGCAGCAAGTCCTAGAATCTGGTCAAGCAGACAAGAGGTGGTATATGAAATTCGTACGCGTTAATATATACCTGGTGGTTGTCTGATTCTAGGATATATGTGTGCGCTTGCATTCCCAGACAGCATTTAGAGCTAGAAGACTAGAACACTTGATAGAGGAGAACCAAGCTGCTTGGTTGAACAGACCGCAAGCAGAATGGAGGTGGTGGTAGGGGCGGCTTGGAGGGCGGCTTCGAGGGTGGTGGTGCAACTTGTGCGTGGAGTCGTGGTGGTCTTGAAGGATGCACTCCAGCTGCAAGGTGCTCGAGGGCTCGACCTTGAACGGCCAACGAGCGGAGACACGCCCTTGCACCAGGTACCAGAGCTGCCACTTAACATCTGCATGGTAACCGAGATGTTCCTGCAGATCCTTGCCACGGGGCTCGGCGCCCTCGCCTTGGTCTGGGCGACCGTCGTCCTGCTCGGCGGTTTCTCCACTTCCCTACAGAAGGCTGATTTCTGGGTCATCACCGCCATCGTCTTCATACTCCCTCTGGTCCTTTTTACTCTGCATATTAGAATTCTTTAAAGTCAAACTTCACAAAGTTTGACCGTATTTATATAAAAAAATATCAACATCTGCCATGTTAAAGTTATACAATATAAAACTTTAAGTCATGACACATCTATTGATATTGATTTCAGATTGTGAATGTTGGTACTTTTTTCTATAAAGTTGGTCAAACTTTACGAGGCTTGACTTTAGTCAAATCTTATATGCGAACTAAAAAGGACCGGAGGGAGTACAAACAGCCAGGTATACCTCCTCAATCCCCGTCCTCTGCTTATCACTCTTGACTAGCCGTAATATAAAACAGATCCAGTACAGTAGGAGTAATTAGTTTGTCTCTGTTGAGCCACAGGGTCGTGGGCATAAATGTAAGCCCCGAGGCAGAATTCTTCAACCAAGTTCCACCAGCATTCCTCGAATTGGGCGCCGAGCACTACACGAAATGGGGGCGGGGGAGGCCGCTGACTGGCCGAGCAACTGGCCAAAATTTCGTTTACTATCTCATGCTGGCACTTGGAAGTGCGAGGGATTTCATAACCATTGTGGCCTTCTTAGCAATATTGGTCCTTGCGGTCCCGATGATCGCAGGGCTAGGCTGCATATCACTTTCCATCTATCGTCTCATTGCCATCCTGTCGAGACACCATGACAATTCCAATGTGTTTCGTGCACTTATCTTGTTCTATGCTCTCGTGCTTCTCCAAGGTGGATTGTTCATCTTGTGGTTGTTTCTGAGGTTGTATCGCTCTTATCTTGCAAACCACGTGAGCTTCAAGTATGGACTTGAGGATAAGAGAGAATTGATTGACAAATATATGGACAAAACCTTGAGCATGGCCATAAAAAATGGGGTGTCAAGTACAATCAACAGGAACCTGGCTTCCTTCGCAGCAGAAATGATGAAATCTGAGTACAGTCAGGACCGCATTGATGCAGTTTTGGTGATGCATAGATTGACATCCCAAGAGGACCATAGAACAAGAACACTATCCCAGATACAATCCTCACCGCTCTGTGTTTCTAGGCTGCTTGACATGGTTACCTCAAAGAGCCGCACTGATCAGAGGACAAAAATATGCATCGCACAAATTGTGGCACATCTTGCCAGCAACAGAGTCCATTTCAGGAGCAACAGAGTCCATTTCTTCCATGATTGATCCCTACTTTACGAAAATATCAACACCGGCTACCAATGTCAACATTGACCATCAGACAGCTATTGACATCACAATTGACCAGCAGGGGGCTATTCAGTCAGCCAGCACTGCCAATGGAGGAGAAAGCAATGGATCTTGTATTTTTGTTAAGCAATTAATGGAAAGGGTAGCTCGGCAGAGAGCAGAAATCATCAGAAATAGACAGCAAAGAACTCTTCAATCCTCCAGGACTACCAGTGGAGCTGAAAGCAAACCTCTAATTATCCATGGCCTGTTGATTCTTGCCAAGCTTGCAGTTAACCCGGACAACTGCAAGCACATATATGATTACAAGGGTCTCTTCTCCAAAATCATATCCCCAGTAAAAAATAAAGTGTATGAGATCCTCAGAGATGATGGTATCACCATGGAAATAACTGAGAAGGCACTGGAAGTGGTGAGCATGCTTGTCAGTGGCACAGATGAAACCAATGAAAAGATACGCCAAGATATTTGTAGCAACGGGATAGTAGCGCACAATATTTGCTCAATCTTGGAAAAGGACCACATGTACGACAAGCTAAAGGTTCCAGCAACAAAGATCCTTACGGAGCTATCTTTGGATACGTCCACTCGAGCTACCCTTGGACTTGATGGCGTAGCTGATTTCATTAACGACTTGATGGACATCTTCTTTGATGCTGCTAATGAGAGTGAAGGACTCAAGAAGACCGCAGGTGAAGCATTAGCAGTACTGGCAATGGACAATGCCAATTGTATGACGATCATGAATTTCAGCACAGAGACAAATACTTCAGTTCAGCTTCTCACAGATATGATTCCTGCGGTAAACCATAGATTATATCAAACTCCCATAGCACAACTGCTGATGCAACTTTGTGCAAATTCTAATCCTGCAGAAAGGGAGGAGCATCTCGCATCAGTCAAAACAAATCTACATGAGGTAAGAATACATATAGATTTCCATATTATTTTTCCAATAATCAATTAGTACTCTATGCTTCACAGATACGAAAGAGCAGTTCGGAATGGTGAAGTCACTTATTTATTATATCTCATCTTTGTCATCAGCATCACATTTTTCAGATAGAGGATATAATTAATATGCGTGATGAAACATAACATAAATTTGTGAACTTATATCTAACAGTTCAGTAGACTTTTACTCGACCTAGGTTGATGTAGTATCTAAGTTTGATCTGACACAACAATTCGTAGTCCTAATCTTCATTGTAGTGTGCCACCATGAACCTGTTTGCTACAATCGAATTTCCAAACATCTAGAGAAATTCAAATGGGGGCTAGCATAGAGCAGAACCAAATGGAACCCAAAAGTTCGGAAAAAAAGATTTTGTTTTCCACTCGTGTTTTGGACTGATGCATGCCAAACGGAACACAAAAGTTCGTTGGGACCATGCGTACTCCATAGCAGAAATTCCAATAAAAAGGCATGAGCCTTAACAATTTTGTTTATCGAAAAAAGAAATGAGTAATGAATATTATCATACCTTGGTTTTTAATTACTCCCTCCGTTCGGAATTACTTGTCTCGGAAATGGATGTATCTAGACGTATTCATTTCTGCGACAAGTAATACCGAACGGAGGGAGTAGTACACATCATGAGTAGAATATGCACCACCATTTTTCTTTTTACTTGATGTAACATTGCTGTCGAAATATCGCACATGCACCCTTGTTCTTCGAATAAGAGGTTTTGTTCTTTACTAAATTGTTTTTTGGCATGGCAGGTGCTCAAAGTTATATGCAAGGAGAAAATGCAAATCAGGTGGGTTCTCCACAGCACAACTTAGGCCAGCAACAAGCAGCATACACAAATCAGGCGGGTTCTCCCCAGCATAACCTGGTCCAGCAACAAGCAGCAAATGCAAATGCAAATCAGGTGGGTTCTCCCCAGCATAACCCGGGCCAGCAACAAGCAGCAAATAATGCAAATCAGGTGGGTTCTCCACAGCACAACTCAGGCCAGCAACAAGCAGCAAACGCAAATCAGGCGGGTTCTCCCCAACATAACCCAGGCCAGCAACAAGCAGCGAACGCAAATCAGGTGGGTTCTCCACAGCACAACCTTGGGCAGCAACAAGCAGCAAATGCAAATCAGACGGGTTCTCCACAGCACAACCGGGGCCGCCCCCCATTTTCTCGGGCACTTTATCGCTTGAACAGTTTTCTCGGGGCTCACCACTCTCACGCTGCTAACAGAAACAATCCTAGTGACAATTTGCCGGCTGTTGCTCAGCTCGAAGGTGCTAAAAGAAAATCCCTGGCAGCCTTCTTAGGCCTTACATTGGAGATATGTGACAAACTGGAGATCAGTCCAGATGATTTTGATAATGCACTTGCGCTCGTTCCTCTTTCCATGGATGACTTTATGGATAAACTGAATCATATAATAGAACAGTGCAAGGGCCACTCTTTTGATAGCTTGGAAGGGAAGGGTCCCTCACTTGAGTATCTGATAATAATCAAGACAGTGACAAAGTTATGTACATGGATGATGCAACGCAAGCCAGACTGCATCAGAGTATTCCAGAACAAGAACACTAGCACAAAATTGCAAGGTGCCTTGGAGGATATGAGAGACCTGGAACTAGGTATGCTCCTTACCGGCAGTGCAAGGGACATGGCTAATTACCAAACCCTTTCAACCATCGTGGGTGTTGCACGGCAGATGATGGATGCTAATGTGCAAGTTTAAATAGGAAGGGGTGGATAAGTAGTAGTACAAGTGTGCTGTTTTCTTTCGGTGTCTATTTTTCAGAGAATTGTTTTCTCCATGTGTCTCCGCACGTGTCAAGAATCAAGATAGCTGCTTGATTTTATATCTTCCCAGTTTACAATCTGCTTGATTTTCCGTGGATTAATTGTGCTTGCCTTTTGCTGTGTTTGTCAAATAGCCTTTGTATGACCGTTATTCGCATTGTGGTACCGAACTTGTAAAACTAATCAGATTTGTGTTGTAGACTTCTGTAGGAGACTAGTCACAATGTGAGTAACTTAAGTAGTAACATCACACATTTCAATACAAGATTGCTTATGTGGCAGCTAATTAATGAGAAGAGAGGGGTTTGTGGTAACTTAGCTAGTTACCGTAACATCACACATTTCAAGGCATAATGAGTCTATAGCCTAATAAATGAACTCTTTCATGATATCACTTATATGTTACTACCCACTATGGAGGTAGTTATATAGACTAGTAACATCGACAAGTTACTACTCTATGTTACTCTCCACTGTGAGCAGTTGGATAGAGAGATGCATCGCACATTCATTAAGCAAGCACAACCGGGAAGAAAATATTAAGCAAGAACAAGATTAAGAACACGTTGCACCAGGTTTTAGCATTGTTAGAAATCACCGTTGCATGTCCAATCTCATTTTTATACCTCAGGCACCACCATCAACAAAACATCCATAGAAAAGAAGGGAGAAGGTACCATGTTGTTCTTCGAATAAAATTCCTTCAGTTGAAGCACTGGAACAGCCCCGGCGAGGGCCCTCCAGCGTTCGGCTGGGCTCCTTCCGACGAGTGGCTACGCCATACCACGACTCCCTCAGGCGCGCGCGGAGCGGCGCACTCCGGCTGAGGCGCCATCCGCCGCGATACGGCGCAGCGATAAGAGCACGATGCCGAGCCGCGGAGCCAGCGCCGGCGTCGAATCGGGCCGAGGCGGAGGCTGCTCCCAGCGCGCACGGTGGCCCTCGGCCCCGTCGCCTCCCCGCCCCTCACCCCAGGCGCACGGCGCAGCGGCGCCGCCTCGATCTTGGCGGCCGGCGGCGATGTGACGTGGAAAGAGCCCAACGTATTTTTGCAATTGAGCTGATGTTCCGTTACTTTTTTATCTATATCTATACTAATATAAAAAGACCCAAAAAAATATATCCGATTAATCTCGCCCATCAAATCATCTCAATCCAACGATCTAGACTGCTTCAATGTTAAGCACTCAACACGTTTAGCGTGCAATTAATTTCATAAAAAATATAATGCTAACACAAATAATATCCTGCTTAATATCCGCATGTACTTAATATTCTTTCCAATTAACGTGCATTGCACGTACAGATTGACTAGTTACTAGCAAAAGGGTGTGATGTAACGGATTTTTTTAATAATTTTGAAGGCCATGACGATATTTTGCATCACCAAGATTTACTATCACTCTCAATTTCGTGAAATTATGAATATTTTTTAAACTCGTGAACATATTTGAAATCATGAATATTTTTTAAATTCACGAACACTTTTACAATTTTGCTAACATTTTCTAAAATCAAGAACATTTTATACTATTTCCAAAAAGATATTAAACAATTTTCTTGAATCGGTGAACATTTCTATAATCGACACACATTTTTTTCGAAATTGGTGGAACAATTGTTGAAATTCACGAACATTGTTTAAAATGCATGATCATTGTTTGAATCAGCGACCATTTTATGAATGAATAAGCTATTTTGTAAGTCATGAAAAGTTTTTTAGTTTTTAGGGTATTTTTTATTCATGAACATTTTTTGAACTGGCAATTTTTTTCAATTTCATTAACATTTTCTAATACATGATTTTTTTTAAATCATGAACATTTTTTGATTTTCTGAACATTTGTTTTCAAAATTTTGAATATTTTTTGAATAAGGAAACATTTTTACAAAATCGGGAAGTTTTTTGAATCCACAAATTTTTATGATTTATTAAACATTTTATTTTAAAATTTCCATTTTAAATTGTTGGAACTTTTTTCAAGTCTGAAATTATTTAAAGTAGAAAAAAGGAAAATGGAAAAGAAAAAGGAAAAAAAATAAAAAAACAGGCCGTCCGAACATGGGCTGGCCCAAACGGGCACGCCGCGTCTTCTCTCAGCGCGCAGAGCGCGGAATTGGAGGTACCTACTGCATGGGCCGGCCCAGGTGGGGGATTCCCCGGGAAACTATCTGGTACTCCCACTCTTAGGGTACTCCCGGTGCTCCAAAACTCGGTAGCACATTTTAAAATGTTCGAACAATTCTGAAAAAATACAGCACATTGGCACAACATCAATGTATGTTGTTAAAAAAATTCAAATCAAAATTCAAACCATTGCTCAAGATACAAAAATGACAAAATGTACATCAATGTGATAATGGGCCTAACCTCAAGCCCAACTTATGTTGTGTCCTATTTACTGTCGAATTTGTCATTTTTGTATCTCAAGCAATGTTTTGAATTTTGATTTCATATTTTTTTACAACATACATTGATATTGTGCCAATGTGCTGCATATTTTTTAGAATTTTTAAACATTTTAAAATGTGCTACCGAGTTTTGGAGCACCGGGAGTACCCTAAGAGTGGGAGTATCAGATATTTCCCCGGGATTCCCCTGTGTAAAGCGTTTTTTATCACTTATAGATGATATTGTTGGGTAATATTTTGCAACTTTTGGGTAATTTCCATGACAAACCGTCGGAAGCAATAACCCTTTTATTATTTAGGTATAGATATATTAAGTTTCTTTTTTGAACATATACCACGTGGTAAGCTGACCTTTCCTTCCTACTTAGAGCAAGGCACTTGGTGGAGCAAAATTCGTAACACCCAAAACTATCATTTTTACTCACCAAGACCAGGGCACATTTGTTTATGGAGAAAGTACAATATTTAAGACCACCAACTCAAATAGATGCCCTAAAAGAAAAAGAAAAATGGCAGCTGCATCACTATGAGTAATTTAAATATTTTTCAAAATTGTCACACATAATTAACACCATATCAAATTAACCATTGAATCCACCTATTATTTTGAAATGTAAATCATAGCCTCATAGTGCATCATATCAAACATAGTTCATCATCAAAGCAAATAAAAGTGCACATAAACATAAAAGTATCATAGCCTCTCAACTTTCCTCTTCCCCGTTGTCGCTTGCCGCAATGTCAACATTGGTCTTGTTGTGGAAATTGACCTCATGGTGATCATCGACTTCTTTCTCTTCATTGTCGCATGGTTCATCATCGATGCTGCTACCTTGATCTCCACCGTAGTTGGTTCGCATGGCATGCATGGTGTTACCAAAGTCATCTCTGATGGTACCCCGCAAAAAAGGTACCCATTATACCACCAAATACACCCATCATGCCGCCACCAAAGCCACCTTCCATAGCACCCATTGCATCACCATAGCCACCTCACATGCTACCCATCATGTTACCAAAGCCACCTCCCATCATGCTCATCAAACCACCCATGAATCATCCCATGTTACCATCGGTCCTTTCCGATTTGGCAACAAAGTTGAGAGTAGGGCTCCTTTTCCTCTCCCCATCACCGCTTCATGCATCACAACAGAACTCTTCCTCCTAGGGAACTTCAAACAAGTTCTGGTTTTTCCACTTTCCCTCGTCTTTAGTCTCCTTGTAGCAATTAAGAAAGCGAATGGTATTCCATTTTTCTTCCCCTTGCCCATTCCTTTCCTCTTTGTCGGAACAAACCTTGAGCAAGAATGAGCTACAAAACAATTTAGAACCATAGTTAGTAACACGTCTTCATACTTAAAAGAGAAAGCACTCGAATGTAGCAAACAATCACATTATCACTATCACTGCAACCACTTGGGTTCATGTGCTCGATATTGGTCAAGCAAGGCGCCCATTTTTTACATTGGGTGGATATTGTGCCCCAACATTGGCGGATAGGAGGGGCCGATCGTTCATGACCACTTCTGTTGTGTTGATCAAACCATTCTTTGATGCGCTTATAATGTGCGCTCATCGGTTGATCGGTTCCGACGCCGACATCGAGAGAGATTTTCTTCCAAGCTATACATATCAACACGTCTCTGGTGTTATTGTTGTTTGTGGTTCTTCCCTGTGGGGCGTCAAGAAAGCCCTCATCGTCCAAGTCAAGATTGTTGTCATCATATTGCGTTTCCTCATCCTCTTGGGAGGGAAATTCTTGAGATACAAAATCTTCATTCCCAACATTTGTGAAGTTAAAAAATGTATCGTCATCAACACTACATATGCATACAATGTGAGGGGGTGTTTGATTGTCAGTTTGTGACATGTTCACTCAACGGCCATAGATCATTTGATTTCCATCAGACTTGATCTCTTAAGTTTAGTCAAGCAAATTCACAACGTGAGCAGGCTTTGTTCTCCATAATGCGATAAGTTAGAATGGTAAAAGCAAAAGGCGGAAGCGTGGCACGAGCAGGCTGCTTTTGGAATGTTAATCAAAGGGGGGAAAACGCTTTACAAATACTGTTTTGCTTGTTCGGACGTGCTAGAATGGTGCCATTGACCAAGCATGGTGTTTTCACTAGGCATCATGGCTTTGCAGCGTTCTGCGGCTGGCCTCGATATTTTTATCTGGCCAACCTGATCTGATCTTGTTGTGTTCCGCAGCGATGTGGGTCAGCGTTACTGACCCAACATCGCCGGGAAAGGAAGAAGCAAGTTTGCAGATATTCGTCGGGTCGAGTCAAACAAATAAGAACACAATGCTCTCTCACCAGGAACTGATGGGCTAGGCTAGGAGCGAACGAAGTAGATGGCACTGATCGCCGGAGCTACTGCCCATACATATCATCGGAATGGTCCAGTCGCTGGTGAAATCGGCTGACGCCCAACTAGATCATACTTACAATCTTATATTCTTTTGCTCCAAAAATATAATTTTTTAAATGAAAACTAGCCTTTCTGCCCAAGTCTATATCTAGATGGTTCTTAAAAGGGTCGCGCTAACCGCCACACGTGTGGCAGGAAGGAAGACGCACCACACGTCTCTAATGTAAACAGATTACCACGTCATCGCATGCATGCATGCAGGAATCTTTTTGGATTTTCAGTTTTTAAAATGTTTTATCTCTTAAACGAAAAATCCGATTGAAAATCCGTTTTCACCATTAAATCCCTCGCGATGAGATCTTCGAAACTAGATCCCATGTTGATATGTTTTGATGAATTTTTTTTGGATTAAAAGTTGCCATGTCTATTGCATATGAATTGCCATGATGTTTACACTGAAGTTGCCATGATATGTTTCAGCTATTTTCTTCTACATTTAAAAGTAATTTTTCACATTTATAAAACGGGGAATTAAGAAACTAGACTTGCCATGAACCATAAACTAAAATTGCCATGATACATGCACGTAAAATTGCCATGGTTCATACAAAAAATAATTTTCATGGTCAAAGTACTGGAGTTGCCATCATCAAAATACTAAAATTGCCATGATCTACAAACTAAAATTGCCACATGACAACTTTAGTTTAAGCCCTATGGCAACTGCAGTGTAAACATCGTGGCAACTTCTGGCAAAAAAAAGTTTCATCGAAACATATCAACATGGGGTCTAGTTTTGAAGATCTCGTCGAGACAGATTTAATGGTGAAAACGGATTTTTAGTTCGCTTTTTTATTTAGGAGATACAACATTTTTAAGCCGAAAACCAAAAAAAATTCTGCTGATGTCATCTATTCATACGTGGCAAAATGAGTGGTGATGGAGGCGTGTGAGCGATGTGCAAACGCCCACACGTGTGGGCGTTAACATTTCCGAAAAACAAATCTACTCGTAGCCTTGCAATATTGCACACCTATCGAGTAGGAAGAAAGTTATCAGCCAAGGAACTGAAGGAGAGATCTCCCTGACTGTAAACGATGTAAGGGCATTTCTAACCGATCCCCTATAACGGAGGATACGGCGGAGTAAACCCTTAGTGGAGTGTTTTTACTTCACTAAGATTTGGTCGGACCTAGCTGATCCCCTATACATAACGGAGTAAAATTTTGTTTTTTAAGTTTGCAATCCTAGTATACATTGCAAATACATATTGTCACAGATATAGAAACTAAACATAATATGAATGTTCAAGCAAATCATGAATATAGTTTACACACCAAATTGAAAGTTTACAAACCAAATTATTCAAATTTGAACACACAGAATGGTCCAAATCTAGCAAATAACATGTGATAGAACAACTAAGACTCGCTAAGACGCTGCCAATGATGCTCAATAAGATCTTGTTGGAGCTGAGCATGAACTTGTCGGTTTTTGATCTTGTGATGCTTTTCAAGGAATGCCAGGATCATGTCCGTATCATACTCTGGATCAACCGAAGTTCCGTTGGTGATGTATCAAAAATTCTCAGGCATACCCCTCTCGTCTTCCATGATCTTGTTATGCAATACGATGCAACAAGTCACGATATGCCGTATAACCTTGGGGCTCTAGTACTTGGCAGGGCCACGAACAATTGCAAAACGCTTCTGAAGCACACTGGAGGTTCTCTCCACATCTTTCCTAGCAACTTCTTAACATTGGACAAAGTGAATATTTTTGTTACATTTTGGACGTGAAATTGTTTTGACCAAGGTGGCCCATGGTGGATAGATGCCAACCGCAAGGTAGTAACCCATCGAGTGGTTGTGCCTGTTGACCGAGTATTTGCAAGCTAAGAGCATCTCCTATAAGAAGCCTAGAAAACAGTGGTGATCTTGACAGCACATTCAAGTCATTGTGAGAGCCAGGCAAACCAAAAACTAAATATCATATCCAAAGATCCTTCATTGCAACTACCTCAAGAATGATCTTTGGATCATTGTAGTGGCCTTTGTACTGACCCTTCCACCGTGCAGGACAATTCTTGCATGTCCAGTGCATAAAGTCAAGTGATCCAGGTATCCCTGGCCATTCTCTTGCTTCACTCTCTGTCATCAGCCTCTAAGTATCTTCCTCGTTAGGTGCTCTCAAGTACTCTAGGTCAAAGACAATGGTCACTGCTTTAGTGAACCTTCAAACGGCCTCCAAGATTATGTCTTCACCAATGCGGACATATTCGTCAACTGCATCGGCCAAACACCCATATGCCAAGACTCGAACAACCGCAATGCACTTCATCAGTGGGCTTTCACTTATCTCTCCACTTGCATTTCTCCGAAGCTTGAACCAGTCATCATACCTCTCAACGGCTTTTTAGAATGGTCAGATAAAGACTTGTGTGCATCCGAAATCGTTGACGAAAGTACTTCTTCGCATAGGTTGGTTTTGGATCATAGTAGTCTCTCATGATCTTGGCATGGCCGTCCGCTCTATCATGGTTCATGTGTATGTGGCCAAACGGTGATCCTCTCCTAGGCCGCCGAACATCATCATTGAAAATCATGCCTAAAACAGTGTCAAAGTCATCGCCGTCTTCTTCCTCCTCGGATGACGACGAGTCCTCTAAGATCATCTCCCTCAACCTCATCATCTACAATCAAATGACTACGTTCAATCCAAACGGATCGGTTAAAAAGGAAACTAACAAAAAAACTCACTTAGGCAATTCGTCGAACACTTGCGATGCAGTGGTAGTGCACCGGCCGGCCGATGTCGTTTAGACCAAACCAGCGGGTGGCGACGCGTGTGAATGATCTACGGCGGTGTGCAAGCAAGGATGCGGTGGCCGACAGAAAATGAAGAAGTTTTGAAGCAATCCAACGAATCGACTATGGTGATGGCAGTGGCGTTTCAGCTTGATTTCAACGACGGCGACAGGGGCCGAACGGGCTCGACGTCGGGCAGAACCGCAGAACGGCGGCGGGGCCCAAGGAAGGCAACGAGGTAGCGGTGGGGCCGGCAGGCGGTCACCGGGAGGTGCACCGGCAAAGATGCAGTGGCGGGGTGCGATGCAAGGGAGAGGCTCGGCTTTTACTTGGAGCCGGAGCGGCCGAGTATATTTAGGGAAGGGAGAGGCGTCGAAGGATAATTTTTCCTCCTCTACAGTGGATTGGGGGTCGGTTAGGTGCGCATTAGAGGAGTAAAACCGGCTTTTTACTCCTCTAACGCGGGATAGGGGATTGGTTAGAAATGCCCTAACATTGCTGTCCAATTCATAAAGGAGATTGAGTTGTAACAAAAGAAATTGAAGGAGAGTTCCCTAAAAAAGGGAATTGAAAAAGATAAGAAAATGAACCCGCTGACAGCCTGATGGTCAACGCTGGATTCATCCGCGCCACCTTCAGTCGATCCAAGACACCATTGGTCGCTCTACCTCGAGTGGCCACAATGGAGAAATACAAAAAGCTTATGTACCAGCCGCGACGAGGTGGCGCGAGGCCCGAGGCATCCGTTTTGGCGCGCACGGATGGGTCAGGCGGGCGTCGGAGGATGGACCAATGGACGGGAAACGTTCTCCGATGGACGAGCGTCAGTGCGGAGTTTTGTAAGAGACATCTAATGATTTCGTTAATAAAATCAGGGAGGGCCCCTTCTTGATAAAACAACCCGTAAGGCCTTCTACTATGTAATCGGTGCCCGATGCCTCAAAAGCTTGTCACCTCACCAGCGGTGCCTTGAGAAAAATATTTGGCACCGCTCGAGCAGTGTATGTTTGCAGCATGTAAAAAAGTAGGACCCACACGTACATAAAAAAAAGTTGACACGGTGAACTTTCCTCCACGCATGAGACCAACCTATCAGTAAAATAGTGCTACTTTATCGCATGAAGGAAGTGGGCATCGGAGCAAGTAGGTGCTCTGGTTCCTGAAATTTTTCTGTGCCATTGGCTAAGCAGTGTAGGGCATAACAAAAGTTGATTTGATACTGGTTTTGGCCTACATAGTGGAGGGCAAGATCTCTGTTTCTACCTGTCGTGGAGCATCACTCCTTCGACTTCCTCACATGGAGGTTACATTGTTTTTACCCCGCTCGGATGCAGTGAATGTTTTCTGTTCTTATTCATTTTGTTTAGCACTCTTATTTGCTATAGGGTTCTCTCTTTGGGTGAAAATCGGTGCTGCGCAAGCATGTGATTTAGATACAGGCAGTTTGTGCATATGACAAAGCAGATGGCCGACGCTATGTTCTACTAATGTTTAGGCCGCCCCACTAACTGTAAATAATGGAGCTAGTATTGGAAAGTGGAAATTTGCATACTTAGGGGATGGATATGCATTTCGTATGCTTCGCGACATGAGGGTTGTACATGCCACCGTAAAATTTAGACTGACGTATACCAAATTTCGTGACACCAAAGAAATATGATTGGATTGAGGTTAGCCGCCCGAATTAAATATTGAACTTATCCACGTGATGCACTCACTATTAGTTAATGATCAATCATTGAAACTTTTAATCTTAAAGTACTTATTGTTGGAGCTGTTGAGTATATACTCTATTGTGAACCTCTGTTCTTTTATGGCCTCCATTATTGACTAATCTCTCCCTTGCAAGGGACTTGCATCGACTCCAACCACAGGAATAAACACCTTCATTGGATCGCTGCTCATTCCTAAGAACATACCGTTGCCTCCAGTCCCTTGCCTACTGCAACTTGTGAAAGCTCTCTTGTTTGAGTTCCTGACGCTTTGCTCTTTTAATATTGTCTGCAACTCCAGATCTCATTCCAGTTATACTCATGTAATTCTGGAAAGGGAACAAGGCTTGTTTGTCATAAAGCCGGTCTTATTTGAAGCAGTTCCTGGAAAGAAAAAGGAGGTTCACAGTAAGTCGGTAAGTACTTCTGATCTTACAATCCTTTGTTAGCGTTATTTCATATTAGTTCTAAATTGTTGGGAATAACTAAATATATTTCTCATTAATCAACTGTATATTTATCGTTGGATCTTGGTCTCAATTCCCGATCTTACAATATGTTTTTCATTAATCGAGTGTCAGGTCTGATATCACCTATTCCTCTGTTTATTGTTTTCAGAAATGATATTTCTTGTCGCCCTAGTGTGCACATCTAAACTCTCCTTCACTAGGCAGCAAAAGTTAACTGAGATTGCTTTGTTTCATAACATTTTTCAGTTAACTGAGATTATGTATTTTATAATGTTTACCCAGCGAGCGAAAGTTAGTGTGGTTGGCCTGAGACATCCGCTCCCGAGTCGCTCCCGCGGGCGACTCAGGGAGCCAACCCTAGCGGCGCCGCTCCCCAGCCCCCTTCCCGGCCTCCCTCCCCTCGCCGCCGCCGGTCGCGTCGCCGGCCAATGGCCGTGCGGCGTAGGCGGCGGCGGGGCGTCTTCTTTCCGCACGCCGGAGGCTTGCGTCGCGGGGCGCGACCTTCTGCTTCATCGGCGATGGTCGTCGCCCGTCCTCGGGCTCTGCTCCCTCCCCCCTCCCCAGCGTGCTGGCGTCCCGGTGGTCCTGCCGTCCTCCCTCCTCCCCCTCCTGGCGGCGGTTCTTGGGGTTCCGAGGGCGGGGGCCGGATCTGGGTGCCCCTGTCCAGATCCGGGTGGTGGTGGCGGCAGTCGTGTGGGTGGCGGCGGCGACCTGGCTAAGGTGGTGGCGGGGCGACCGGCGGTCTGGTTGCTCCTTGCGGGTGATGAAGCTATGTACCTAGGGTAGGGTCATAGGCCTGACCTAGACGCCCTCCCCAAGGACATCATCCTAAAGCCAGAAGCATTCAAAGGGTACCATCATCCACTCGACCAGAGACATTCCACTCGGAAGAATCAATGTCACTCGACCGTCATAGAAACCACTCGACAAACAGAAGATCTAAAGTCACTCTACACAGCAACGGTCAGGCGTTTACCCGTAAACTTAATTACCATTTATAGCACTTTAATACAGACGTTACTTGTAACGCCCCTTCTTTATGTACATTGAACCCATTGTAACGTGGGCTGGCTGGGGTCCCGGCGCACTCTATATAAGCCACCCCCTCCACCGGCACAGGTTTCGCATCCTTTGTAAACTCACACACACATACAATCCAGTCGACCGCCTCAGGGCACCGAGACATAGCGCTGTTACTTCCTCCGCGAAGGGCCTGAACTCGTAAACTCGTGTGTACAACTACTCCATAGCTAGGATCTTGCCTCTTCATACCTACCCCCCATTCTACTGCCAGTCTTAGATCCACGACAGTTGGCGCCCACCATGGGGCAGGTGTCTTAGCAGTTTGTTGGAGAAGTTGTGATTCTTCCGATTCCCGTCATCATCGTTTCCGGCGGAGGATTGGCTGAAGGCCGCGAGATCCGTCTCGACGCGCTCATCTTCATCGTCGATGACTCCGCTTGGCTCCACGAGGCTCCACTCAACGTCGAGGCGCTCCCCGTCCGCGGGGCGACGCACTTCCACGCATGCGTCCGCGGCGTCCTTCTTCGACAGTCGTCGATTCAGTATCAGTCGGCTCCTACGGCATCCTCACTTCCCATTGTTCACTGGTGTCAGCGATCTGGTCGGTCGCGGCTTCAGCGGTGGGTGAGACATGCGGTGACCCGCCAATCGGCCACCCCACAAATCGCGGCGATCGAGCCCAGTGAAACTCTCTACAACATGTTCGATCCGTCGACTGGCTCCGTCGAGACTGCATCTGAGTGCGACAGCAGCGACCCCACGGTGGAAGTCTTGATGGTCAATGGACCATGCAGTCCTCCCGGCTTCCCCCGTGAAGACGGAGGCGATGGCGTCGGCGACCCATCACATGTCCACGAGGAGTACCGCCCCGAACCCCTCTCTTCGCAGCGGAGGGAAGATCTTTGCCGCCGTAATATGGATGCACTCCACACTCTTATCGTTGGAGAAACCCCCGAGGCCCAGGCCTTGGAGGAGGCGCGCCTGGCCAACTTGGCTGAGCGCACTCGACTAGAGAACCTCCAGCGCGCACTCGACGAGCGTGCTCGGCAGCGGATTCCTGAGTCCAGTCGACGACAACTTTTTCGCCTCCGACTCAAGTATACCGAACTCCGATCAAGAATCTCACAGCTGTAGCTCGAATAGCAGAGTCAATTCAACCTTCCCAGTCAGAAGCTGGCCGAGGTTTGATGCAGATCCGAGCTTTACTCCGGGCAGCAGGAGAGCAGAATACAACAATATCTCAGTCGCGGAATAGGATTCATAGCAGATCTGTGGTGGCAGATACCGTCCAATCTGCTCACAGCCCAAGATCGCCTCCGCGGCGTGAGGGGCGTGGGCACCGGCAAGATCAGTATAGGAACCGTGAGCGGTATGATCATCGAATGGACCACGATGACCGTCGTCGAGTGCCCACGCCTCCTCTGAGGAGTGGGTCATACGTGCCTTGGCGGCAAGATGACAGGCGCCCCCACAGCGACGAACGAAGAATCCCGATCGACCCTAGAGAGCCAGGCTTTGATGCAAGATTTATTCTCGTTCAAGGTCTGGTTGATAGGAACAAAGCTCACAGAGAAGGCCACGATAGGGATTATCTGACTGGAAGCAGGGTGCACGTTTCAGGACCCGAGTGTTTCAGCAGAGCCATCAGAGCAGCAGTGATTCCCCCCAACTTCAGGTTGGCGACTCGAGTCAGCAAGTTCACCGGCGAGTCCAAGCCAGACACTTGGCTTGAGGTCTACCGAGTGGCTGTGCAGATCGGTGGCGGCAATGATGATGTGGCCATGAAGCACCTTCCCTTGATGTTTGAGGGCTCAGCCAGAGCGTGGTTGAATCAGTTGGCTCTTGGCAGCATATATAGTTGGGAGGAATTTGCTTGAGTGTTTGTTAGAACCTTTGAAGGTACTTGCAAAAGGCCAGCAGGGTTGACAGAATTACAGTCCTGTGTTCAGAAGCCGAATGAAACCTTGAGATATTATATCCAGAGATGGATCACTCTGCACCACACAGTGGAGAATGTGTCGGATCACCAAGCTGTTTGTGCCTTCAAGGAAGGAGTTAAGTACAGAGAGTTGAACCTGAAGTTCGGCCGGACAGGAGATATGTCCCTGATATGAATGATGGAGATTGCCACCAAGTATGCCAATGGTGAAGAGGAAGACCGGCTCCGGAGTGGCAAGCACAAAACAGACGCCCAAGAAACCGGAGGAGGGAATTCCAGTCGGAAACAGAAGCGAAAGGCCGAACCAGCTGCTCCTGGTGAAGCTTTAGTTGTTGCCCAAGGAAAGTTCAAAGGAAAGCCCAAAGGGCCCTGGATTCCCAAAAAAATTAAGGATCAATATGGGAATGATGTGTTGAATTTACCGTGCCATATTCATACCAAAAAAGATGAAGAGGGGAATTTCATTTACCCTAAACACACCACTCGACAGTGTCATCTCCTGATCCAGCAGTTCCGAGAGAAACAACCCAAGGAGAAGGAAAATGAGTCGGATAGAGGTGAGGATAGGGAAGAAGATGATGATGGTTTTCCTAATTTCAATTCCACGCTAATGATTTTTGCTGATGTTGAAAGCAAAAGTCGATTGAAAGTTATTAACAGAGAAGTAAACATGGTTGCTCCAACAACACCCAGTTATCTGAAGTGGTCCCAGACTACCATCACATTCGACCAGTCGGACCATCCAGCACATATAGCCACCCCTGGGAGGCAAGCACTGGTGGTCGACCCAGTAGTTGAAGGCACTCGACTGACTAAAGTGCTGATGGATGGTGGCAGTGGCCTGAATATCCTTTATGCTGAAACTTTGAAGGGAATGGGCATCCCGATGTCCAAGTTTAGTGAAAGCAACATGAGTTTCCACGGCGTTATACGTGGCAAGAAGGCTCAGTCACTCGGCTAGATCGCCCTTGATGTGGTTTTTGGTGATTCCAAGAATTACCGCAAGGAAAAGTTGACACTTGAGGTTGTGGATTTCAAGAGTGCTTACCATGCTATTCTGGGTAGGCCCGCTTATGCACGTTTTATGGCTCGACCATGTTACGTGTATCTTAAATTGAAGATGCCTGGTCCTAGAGGAGTAATCACCATCACTGGTAATCGGCAGAAGGCAGAAGAGTGCTTCCAAAAGGGCTAAAAAATTGACGATGCACAAATGGCAGTAGTAGAACTACAAGAATATCAGAAAAATGCAGATCCGAGTGATTTGCTGCGAGCCAAGAAGCCTGCCACAGATTCTGCATTTCAGTCGTCCGGTGAAACGAAGTCGATTCATATTCACCTGACCGATCTCAATGCTGCTCCGACCCATATCTCAACAACGCTCGACAGCAAATAGGAAGAAGCGCTCATCCAGTTCCTCCGTGAGAACTGGGACATCTTTGCATGGAAACCTTCTGACATGCCGGGTGTACCCAGGGGACTGGCTGAGCATCGTTTGTGAGTCGACCCAAAAGTAAAACCAGTCAAGGAACATCTTCGACGGCCCGTCGTCCAGAAGAGAAAAGCAATTGGTGAGGAAGTGGCTCGGCTCCTGGCAGCTGAGTTCATCCGAGAAATCTACCACTCCGAGTGGCTCGCCAATGTTGTCATGGTCCCCAAGAAGGACGATTCACTTTGCATGTGCACTGACTTCAAGCATATCAATCGGGCCTGCCCGAAAGATCATTTTCCTCTCCCCCGCATCGACCAAATCATCGACTCAACTGCAGGGTGTGAGCGTTTGTCTTTTTTGGACGCCTATTCCGGGTACCATCAGATCTGACTATATGGACCTGATGAGATAAAAACGGCTTTCATCACTCCATTCGGATGCTTCTGTTATGTCACCATGCCATTCGGCTTAAAGAACGCCGGAGCCACATTCATGAGGATGATCCAGAAGTGTCTACTCACTCAAATCAGTCGAGATGTGGAAGCATACATGGATGACATTGTGGTCAAGTCACATAAAGGTTCCGACCAGCTGGCTGACCTTGCCGAAACCTTTGCCAATCTCAGAAGATATGATATCAAGCTTAATCCATCAAAGTGCACATTCGGAGTTCCTGGCGGAAAGTTACTCGGTTTCCTCGTTTCCGAACGAGGGATCGACGCTAACCCGGAGAAAGTTGGTGCTATACTTCGGATGAAACGCCCCGTGCGTGTGCACGATGTCCAGAAGCTTACTGGTTGTTTGGCCGCCTTGAGTCGATTCATTTCCTGCCTTGGTGAAAAGGCATTGCCTCTTTATCAACTAATGAAGAAATTTGATAAGTTCGAGTGGACTCCCGAAGCTGATGCAGCGTTTGTAGAGCTTAAAGCCCTACTTTCCACCCAGCCGGTGCTTGCTGCACCAATCAACAAAGAGCCTTTACTGCTTTATATTGCAGTGCTACCTCTTTTAGCACTGCGTTGGTTTTCCCCGAAGAGGAAGGGATGATGCAGCAAAGTAGCGTAAGTATTTCCCTCAGTTTTTGAGAACCAAGGTATCAATCCAGTAGGAGGCTACGCGCGAGTCCCTCGTACCTGCACAAAACAAATAAATCCTCGCAACCAACGCAAATAGGGGTTGTTAATCTCTATAGGGCCACTTACGAGAGTGAGATCTGATAGATATGATAAGATAATATTTTTGGTATTTTTTTGATAAAGATGCAAAGTAAAGTAAAGGCAAAGTAAATAGCAAAGTAAATAACTAAGTAGTAGGAGATTGATATGATAAAGATAGACCCGGGGGCCATAGGTTTCACTAGAGGCCTCTCTCGAGAGCATAAGTATTCTATGGTGGGAGAACAAATTACTGTTGAGCAATTGACAAAATTGAGAATAGTTATGAGAATATCTAGGTATGATCATGTATATAGGCATCACGTCCGAGACAAGTAGACCGACTCCTGCCTGCATCTACTACTATTACTCCATTCATCGACCGCTATCCAGCATGCATCTAGAGTATTAAGTTAAAAATAGAGTAACGCCTTAAGCAAGATGACATGATGTAGAGGGATAGACTCATGCAATATGAAGAAAACCCCATCTTGTTATCCTCGATGGCAACAATACAATACGTGCCTTGCTGCCCTTACTGTCACCGGGAAACGACACCGCAAGATCGAACCCAAAGCTAAGCACTTCTCCCATTGCAAGAAAGATCAATCTAGTAGGCCAAACCAAACAGATAATTCAAAGAGACATGCAAATATAACCAATCATACATAAAATAATTCAGAGAAGATTCAAATATTATTCATTGATAGACTTGATCATAAACCCACAATTCATCGGTCTCAACAAACACACCGCAAAAACAAGATTACATCGAATAGATCTCCACAAGAGAGGGAGAGAACATTGTATTGAGATCCAAAAAGAGACAAAGCCATCTAGCTACTAACTATGGACCCGTAGGTCTGAGGTAAACTACTCACACTTCATCGGAGGGGCTATGGTGTTGATGAAGAAGCCCTCCGTGATCGATGCCCCCTCCGGCGGAGCTCCGGAACAGGCCCCAAGATGGGATCTCGTGGATACAGAAAGTTACGGCGGTGGAATTAGGGTTTTGGCTCCATATCTGATCGTTTGGGGCTACGTGGGTATTTATAGGAGGAAGAAGTACGTCGGTGGTGCAACAGGGGGCCCATGAGGGTGGAGGGCGCGCCTAGGGGGGGGGGGGGTAGGTGCGCCCCCCTACCTCGTGGCCTCCTATTAGGTGTCTTGATGTAGGGTCCAAGTCTTCTGAGTTGTATTCGATGAGAAGATCACGTTCCCGAAGGTTTCATTCCATTTGGACTCTATTTGATATTCCTTTTCTTCGAAACCCTAAAACAGGCAAAAACATCAATTCTGGGCTGGGCCTCCGGTTAATAAGTTAGTCCCAAAAATAATATAAAAGTGGATAATAAAGCCCAATAATGTCCAAAACAGTAGATAATATAGCATGGAGCAATCAAAAATTATAGATACGTTGGAGACGTATCAAGCATCCCCAAGCTTAATTCCTGCTCGTCCTCGAGTAGGTAAATGATAAAAACAGAATTTTGATGCGGAGTGCTACTTGGCATAATTTTAATATAATTCTTCTTAATTGTGGTATGAATATTCAGATCCGAAAGATTCAAGACAAAAGTTCATATTGACATTAAAATGATAATACTTCAAGCATACTAACAAAGCAATTATGTCTTCTCAAAATAACATGGCTAAAGAAAGTTATCCCTACAAAATCATATAGTCTGGCTATGCTCTATCTTCACCACACAAAATATTTAAATCATGCACAACCCCAATGACAAGCCAAGCAATTGTTTCATACTTTTGACATTCTCAAAACTTTTTCAATCTTCACGCAATACATGAGCGTGGGCCATGGATATAGCACTATAGGTGGAATAGAGTGGTGGTTGTGGAGAAGACAAAAAGGAGAAGATAGTCTCACATCAACTAGGCGTATCAACGGGCTATGGAGATGCCCATCAATAGATATCAATGTGAGTGAGTAGGGATTGCCATGCAACGGATGCACTAGAGCTATAAGTATACGAAAGCTCAAAAAGAAACTAAGTGGGTGTGCATCCAACTTGCTTGCTCATGAATACCTAGGGCAATTTGAGGAAGCCCATCATTGGAATATACAAGCCAAGTTCTATAATGAAAGATTCCCACTAGTATATGAAAATGATAACATGAGAGACTCTCTACTATGAAGATCATAGTGCTACTTTGAAGCACAAGTGTGGTAAAAGGATAGTAACATTGTCCCTTCTCTCTTTTTCTCTCATTTTTTTATTTGGGCCTTTTCTCTCTCTTTTTATGGCCTCTTTTCTTTCTATTTTTTTTATTTGGGCTTCTTTGGCCTCTTTTATTTATTTTTCGTCCGGAGTCTCATCCCGACTTGTGGGGGAATCATAGTCTCCATCATCCTTTCCTCACTAGGACAATGCTCTAATAATGATGATCATCACACTTTTATTTTTCTTACAACTCAACAATTACAACTCGATACTTAGAACAAAATATGCCTCTATATGAATGCCTCCGGCGGTGTACCGGGATATGCAATGATGCATGAGTGACATGTATGAAAGAATTATGGATGGCGGCTTTGCCAAAAATACGATGTCAACTACATGATCATGCTAAGCAATATGACAATGATGGAGTGTGTCATAAACGAAACGGTGGAAAGTTGCATGGCAATATATCTCGGAATGGCTATGGAAATGCCATAATAGGTAGGTATGGTGGCTGTTTTGAGGAAGGTATATGGTGGGTGTATGATACCGGCGAAAGGTGCGCGGTATTAGAGAGGCTAGCAAAGGTGGAAGGGTGAGAGTGCATATAATCCATGGACTCAACATTAGTCATAAAGAACTCATATACTTATTGCAAAAATCTACAAGTTATCAAAGCAAAGTATTACGCGCATGCTCCTAGGGGGATAGATTGGTAGGAAAAGACCATCGCTCGTCCCCGACCGCCACTCATAAGGAAGACAATCAATAAATAAATCATGCTCCGACTTCATCACATAACGGTTCACCATACGTGCATGCTACAGTAATCACAAGCTTCAACACAAGTATTTCTCCAATTCACAACTACTCAACTAGCACGACTTTAATATCACCATCTCCATATCTCAAAACAATTATCAAGTATCAAACTTCTCATAGTATTCAACACACTCATAAGAGAATTTTATTATTAATCTTGCATACCAAGCATATTAGGATTTTAAGCAAATTACCATGCTATTTAAGACTCTCAAAATAATCTAAGTGAAGCATGAGAGATCAATAGTTTCTATAAAACAAATCCACCACCGTGCTCTAAAAGATATAAGTGAAGTACTAGAGCAAAATTATATAACTCAAAAGATATAAGCGACGCACATAGAGTATTCTAACAAATTCCAAATCATGTATGGCTCTCTCGAAAGGTGTGTACAGCAAGGATGATTGTGGTAAACTAACAAGCAAAGACTCAAATCATACAAGACGCTCCAAGCAAAACACATATCATGTGGTAAATAAAAATATAGCTCCAAATAAAGTTACCGATAGAAGTAGACGAAAGAGGGGATGCCTTCCGGGGCATCCCCAAGCTTTGGATTTTAGGTGTCCTTAGGTTATCTTGGGGGTGCCATAGGAATCCCCAAGTTTAGGCTCTTGCCACTCCTTGTTCCATAATCCATCAAATCTTTACCCAAAACTTGAAAACTTCACAACACAAAACTTAAAGTAGAAAATCTCGTGAGCTCCGTTAGCGAAAGAAAACAAAAGACCACTTCAAGGTACTGTAATGAACTCATTATTTATTTATATTGGTGTTATACCTACTGTATTACAACTTCTCTATGGTTTATAAACTATTTTACTAGCCATAGATTCATCAAAATAAGCAAACAACACACGAAAAACAGAATCTGTCAAAAACAGAACAGTCTGTAGTAATCTGTAGCTAGTACAAGATCTGGAACCCCAAAAATTCTAAAATAAATTTCTGGACGTGAGCAATTTATCTATTAATCATATGCAAAAATAATTAACTAAATATAACTTTCCAAATAAAAATGACATCAGTTCTCGTGAGCGCTAAAGTTTCTGTTTTTTACAGCAAGTTCAACAAGACTTTCCCCAAGTCTTCCCAACGGTTCTACTTGGCACAAAGACTAATTAAACACAAAAAACACAACAAAAAACAGAGGCTATATAATTTATTTATTACTAAACAGGATCAAAAAGCAAGGAATAAAAATAAAATTGGGTTGCCTCCCAACAAGCGCTATCGTTTAACGCCCCTAGCTAGGCATAACAAGCAGGAATAGATCTAGGTATTGCCATCTTTGGTAGGCAATCCATAAGTGGCTCTCATAATAGATTCATAAGGTAATTTAATTTTCTTTCTAGTAAAGTGTTCCATGCCTTTCCTTAATGGAAATTGGAATCTAATATTTCCTTCCTTCATATCAATAATTGCACCAATCGTTCTAAGGAAAGGTCTACCAAGAATAATAGGACATGAAGGATTGCAATCTATGTCAAGAACGATAAAATCTATGGGCACATAATTCCTATTTGCAACAATAAGAAAATCATTAATTCTTCCCATAGGTTTCTTAATAGTGGAATCCGCAAGGTGCAAGTTTAGAGAGCAATCATCAAAATCACGGAAACCTAACAAATCACACAAAGTCTTTGGAATCGTGGAAACACTAGCACCCAAATCACATAAAGCATAGCATTCATGATCTTTAATTTTAATTTTAATAGTTGGTTCCCACTCATCATAAAGTTTTCTAGGGATAGAAACTTCCAATTCAAGTTTTTCTTCATAAGATTGCATCAAGGCATCAACGATATGTTTAGTAAACGCTTTATTTTGACTATAAGCGTGAGGAGAATTTAGCACGGATTGCAACAAGGAAATACAATCAATCAAAGAGCAATTTTCATAGTTAAATTCCTTGAAATCCATAATAGTGGGTTTAGCAACATCTAGGGTTTTAATTTCTTCAATCACACTTTTATCAAATTTAGCATCAAGATCAAAAGATTCAGAATTCTTGGAACGCCTTCTAGGTAAAGGTGGATCATATTCAGTCCCATCATTATCAAGATTCTTATTTCAAAACAAAGATTTAATAGGGGACACATCAATAACTTTTAGATCTTCATCATTATTTTCATAGGAACTAGAAGAACACACTTTTATAAAGGCATCTTTCTTAGCACGCGTCCTAGAGGTTCTTTCTTTGCACTCATCAATGGAAATTCTCATGGATTTGAGAGACTCATTGATATCATGCTTAGGTGGAATAGATCTAAGTTTCAAAGAATCAACATCAAGAGCAATTCTATCAACGTTCCTAGCCAAATCATCAATCTTAAGCAATTTTTCTTCAATCATAGCATTACAATTCTTTTGCGAAGTAATAAATTCTTTAATATTAGATTCAAAATCAGAGGGCATCTTATTATAATTTCCATAAGAATTGTATAGGAATTACCATAATTATTAGAGGGATTACTAGGATAAGTCCTAGGATTGAAATTTCCTCTATACGCGTTGTTACCAAAATTGTTCTACCAACAAAATTCACATCCATAGATTCACTATTATTCTCAATCAAAGTAGACAAGGGCATATCATTAGGATCAGAAGAAACACTCTTATTAGCAAATAATTTCATAAGTTCATCCATCTTTCCACTCAAAACATTAATTTCTTCTATCGCATGCACATTTTTATTAGTAGATCTTTCAGTATGCCATTGAGAATAATTAACCATAATATTATCTAGGAGTTTAGTAGCTTCTCCTAAAGTGATTTCCATAAAAGTGCCTCCCGCGGCCGAATCTAAAAGATTTCTAGAAGCAAAATTCAATCCGACATAATTTTTTTGTATAATCATCCATAAATTTAAACCATGAGTAGGGCAATTACGTATCATTAATTTCATTCTCTCCCAAGCTTGTGCAACATGTTCATGATCAAGTTGCTTAAAATTCATAATATCGTTTCTAAGAGAGATGATCTTAGAAGGAGGAAAATACTTTGAGATAAAAGCATCTTTGCACTTGTTCCATGAATCAATACTATTTTTAGGCAAAGACGAAAACCAAGCTTTAGCACAATCTCTAAGTGAAAAAGGAAATAACTTCAATTTAACAATATCATTATCCACATCTTTCTTCTTTTGCATGTCATACAAATCAACGAAGCTATTTAGATGGGTAGCGGCATCTTCACTAGGAAGAACGGATCTTTCATAACAAGATTCAACAAAGCAGCATTAATTTCACAAGATTCAGCATCGGAGTATTGGTGAAGTCACACAATTTAGTATTATCTTGAGCCATCGCGACAAGCAAGCAAACTAACACACAAGCAAACAAAAAGCAAGCGGGCAAAAAGAGGCAAATAGAGAAAGAGAGGGAGGATAGAGAGAGAGAGGGCAAATAAAACGGCAAGGGTGAAGTGGGGGAGAGGAAAACGAGAGGCAAATGGCAAATAATGTAATGCGGGAGATAAGGGTATGTGATGGGTACTTGGTATGTTGACTTTTGCGTAGACCTCCCCGGCAACGGCGCCAAAAATCCTTCTTGCTACCTCTTTTAGCACTCCGTTGGTTTTCCCCGAAGAGGAAGGGATGATGCAGCAAAGTAGCGTAAGTATTTCCCTCAGTTTTTGAGAACCAAGGTATCAATCCAATAGGAGGCTATGCGCGAGTCCCTCGTACCTGCACAAAACAAATAAATCCTCGCAACCAACGCAAATAGGGGTTGTCAATCCATATAGGGCCACTTACCAGAGTGAGATCTGATAGATATGATAAGATAATATTTTTGGTATTTTTATGATAAAGATGCAAAGTAAAGTAAAGGCAAAGTAAGTAGCAAAGTAAATAACTAAGTAGTAGGAGATTGATATGATAAAGATAGACCCGGGGGCCATAGGTTTCACTAGTGGCTTCTCTCGAGAGCATAAGTATTCTATGGTGGGAGAACAAATTACTGTTGAGCAATTGACAGAATTGAGCATAGTTATGAGAATATCTAGGTATGATCATGTATATAGGCATCACGTCTGAGACAAGTGGACCGACTCCTGCCTGCATCTACTACTATTACTCCACTCATCGACCGCTATCCAACATACATCTAGAGTATTAAGTTAAAAACAGAGTAACGCCTTAAGCAAGATGACATGATGTAGAGGGATAGACTCATGCAATATGAAGAAAACCCCATCTTGTTATCCTCGATGGCAACAATACAATACATGACTTGCTGCCCTTACTGTCACCGGGAAAGGACACCGCAAGATTGAACCCAAAGCTAAGCACTTCTCCCATTGCAAGAAAGATCAATCTAGTAGGCCAAACCAAAATGATAATTCGAAGAGACTTGCAAAGATAACCAATCATACATAAAATAATTCATAGAAGATTCAAATATTATTCATAGATAGACTTGATCATAAACCCACAATTCATCGGTCTCAACAAACACACCGCAAAAAGAAGATTACATCGAATAGATCTCCACAAGAGAGGGGGAGACCATTGTAGAAGCCATCTAGCTACTAACTATGGACCCGTAGGTCTGAGGTAAACTACTCACACTTCATCGGAGGGGCTATGGTGTTAATGAAGAAGCCCTCCGTGATCGATGCCCCCTCCGATGGAGCTCCGGAACAGGCCCCAAGATGGGATCTCATGGATACAGAAAGTTATGGCGGTGGAATTAGGGTTTTGGCTCCGTATCTGATTGTTTGGGGGTACGTGGGTATATATAGGAGGAAGAAGTACGTCGGTGGAGCAACATGGGGCCCACGAGGGTGGAGGGCGCGCCTGGGGGGGTAGGCGCGCCCCCTACCTCGTGGCCTCCTGTTAGGTGTCTTGATGTAGGGTCCAAGTCTTCTGAGTTGTATTCGATGAGAAAATCACGTTCCCGAAGGTTCCATTCCGTTTGGACTCCGTTTGATATTCCTTTTCTTCGAAACCCTAAAACACGCAAAAAACAACAATTCTGGGCTGGGCCTCCGGTTAATAGGTTAGTCCCAAAAATAATATAAAAGTGGATAATAAAGCCTAATAATGTCCAAAACAGTAGCTAATATAGCATGGAGCAATCAAAAATTATAGATACGTAGGAGACGTATCATGCAGCCACTGGACAAGTTGTCAGTACAGTACTCACGGTCGAGTGAGAGGAAGAAGGAAAAGCCTATAAAGTTCAGTGCCCAGTATATTATGTTTCTGAAGTTCTAACTCCGCCGAAACAAAGATATCCACATTATCAGAAGCTTGTTTATGGGATTTAGATGACCACGATGAAGGTTGCACGCTATTTCTCCGATCATTCCATTACAGTCATCAGCGACGCCCCATTATCATAGATTCTGAACAACAGAGATGCAACTGGTCGAGTGGCAAAGTGGGCGATTGAACTCCTTCCCCTGGACATCAAATTTGAGGCAAAGAGAACTATCAAGTCCCAAGCAATAGCTGATTTCCTCGCCGAGTGGATCGAACAGCAACTTCCGGCCCAAATTCACTCGGAGCATTGGACCATGTTCTTCGATGGGTCCAAGATGCTGAATGGTTCCGGTGCTGGGGTGGTGTTGGTATCCCCCCCGTGGTGACAAACTCAGTTATGTTCTCCAGATTCACTTTGACTCCTCCAACAATGAAGCTGAATATGAGGCACGTCTGTACGGGTTGCGTATGGCCATTTCACTCGGCGTCCGTCGCCTTATGGTCTATGGCGACTCGGATTTAGTGGTTAATCAGGTGATGAAGGAGTGGGATGTCAGAAGCCCAGCTATGACTGATTATTGCAATGCAGTGAGAAAGTTAGAAAAGAGGTTTGAGGGGTTAGAGCTCCATCACATCCCTCGACTGAAAAATCAAGCAGCCGATGATCTGGCAAAGATAGGGTCCAAAAGGGAAGCCATTCCCATCAATGTGTTCCGGGAGCATATTCATACACCTTCAGTTCAAGAAGATCCCTTCACTGAAGTGCCCCCGTAGCCGAAGAGTGCCATCGATCCGACTGAAATCGAGGTTCCAACCGTGGTTGATTTGATTATGGAAGTTTTGCTCATTACCCCTGATTGGACAGTACCATATATCGCGTACATTCTTTGAAAGGAACTCCCAGAGGACGAAGAAGAGGCTCGATAGATCGTCCGTCGGTCTAAAGCCTTTACTGTGATAAGAGGACAGTTGTTCAGAGAAAGTGTGACTGGAGTTTGCCAGAAATGCATAACACCTGAAGAAGGTCGAGTGATCCTCAATGACATCCACTCGGGGACCTGTGGTCACCATGCGTCCTCTCAGACCATTGTGGCCAAAGCATACCGAGCGGGATTTTACTGGCCACGGGCAAATGACATGGCAAAAGAAATAGTCGACAAATGTGAAGGTTGCCAGTTTTACTCCAACATGTCTCACAAGCCTGCGTCGGCCCTGAAGACCATCCCACTCATCTGGCCTTTTGCTGTTTGGGGATTGGATATGGTTGGACCTCTAAGGACTGGTAGGTGTGGATTCACTCATGTGCTTGTAGCAGTCGACAAGTTCACCAAGTGGATTGAAGCCAAGCCTATCAAGAACCTTGAAGCCAGTACTGCTGTCAGCTTCATCAGAGAGTTAACATTCAGATATAGTGTTCCACAAAACATCATCACTGACAACGGGTCAAACTTCGATTCTGATGAGTTCATAACTTTCTGTGCTCCCCAAGGTACTCGAGTCGACTATGCCTCAGTTGCCCACCCCCTGTAGCGACCAGACCTCAAACGGTCTGATCTCTATGCTCAGGTGTCATCCCTGGATCAGTAATGCTGACACCACACAGTACTCGGAGGATTTATAACAGAGTAGCAATCACACACTTATTACATCGAGTGTCTCAATAGAGAACTTATTACAATAAATATGGCTTAAGGCCATCTAATAACGATAACAACGGAAGGCTTGGAAGATAAGTGAGTCCATCAACTCCAACGGCATCACTGAGTATAGAACCATGACCTAAAAACTCCTTAATCGTCGTCTGAAAAGTCTGCAACATTAATGTTGCAGCCCGAAATGGGTCAGGACATGGAATATGTTGGCAAAGTAACACATAGAGAGTAATGGAATGAAACAACCATACTATATGCATATTTGGCTGGTGGAAAGCACTATGGTTACAGTTTTGCATAAAGCCAATTTTTCCCTACTACAAAGGAATAAATTTTATTTAACTATCATGGTAGTTGTTAAACATTGAGAATGGTTGACAGCATTCTCAATCCCAATTAAGCATCATCATTAAACAAAACCCACCAAAATTAATTTAGAGTAACATGTTGAGATTCACATGATAATCCAAGTACTAAATACTCAAGATGTCCATAACCGGGGACACGGCTAACCAAGATTAGTTTATACACTCTGCAGAGGTTTGCGCACTTTTCCCCACAAGACTCGATCGCCTCCGTTTGGTTTCTCGCACTACATGGTGTTTAAGAAACGGATGACCGAGACATAGTCTTTCAGAAGCGCTAGCACCTTACGATGGATAGACCGTTACACCTACTTTCCCCTACATCTGCTAGTCTACCCTGTAAGAGTTCGCACGACTTAATCAACTATGCTAGAGCCCATAATAGCTTGTGGCTGCACACAGAAGTTTCTAGTATGAAAAATCTCATGATCCCTTTGGGCCTGGGTGGCGGTCCATAAAGAAAAACAGGCAATCCCGGAATATCCAGGTACCTCAATCCACCCAGATGTGTGTTTAAGTTGCCACCTTAGATAAACCATTAATTAACAAACTCACATCTGTCATGGAATTCACTCACCCAATCCACGTCTACTAGCATAGCATAGCAATAGTAAGGAAACGTAGAAGTAACTCCCAAAGGTTTGATAATATAACAGGTAATAGGTACTACCTCAACTACTTCCCATCCCACAATTTAATTAGATCCTAATCATGCAATGTTTGAGGATTGATCTAATGCAATAAAACTGGGTAGTAGGAGGTATGATAAAAGTGTTACTTGCCTTGCTGATGATCCGCAAAACCTAGAGATTCGAAGTAACAGGCGGCACACTCCAGGTATTCTATCGCAGACAAACAAACAAGCATACAATAAGTATTCATCTAATGCACAGTAAAACTCAAATAAGAGATCTAACCAGAAAATTCAACTTAAGAACTCCGGTTGGCAAAAAGAATCAAATCAAACGAAGCAACGAAAGTCAAACGGCAAAAGAAACAGGCTTCGCTTACTATTCTGGATCTAGGGCAATTTTTACAGTGGCAAAAACTTGTTTAACTTGGTTAAACGGTTAGAGGGTTTCGAGACGAAACTCCAGGCGCTTGAATTGCCTGATTCCGATAACCGAGCGAAAATTTATACTAAAACGAAAATCGGATCAGGAATCGCGATCAGAAAAATCGCGGATTTAATCTGAGAAAAAGAAAAACGACGAACGTTCGCTAGAACGAACGAACGGACGAACGCTCACTAATTAAATAAATTAGAAAAACCGATTTATTTAAAAAAACTGAAACTAAAAAAAATCGTGACTTTTTTTAACCGCGACTCTTTTTTAAAAAAAACGGCAGCGAAAACGAGGTTGACCTGGGTCCGGCGGCGGCGGCTCCGGCGGCGGGCGGGCGGCGGCTATGATTTTCGGGCGTGGTGGGCTGGGGCGGCTCGGGGCGGCGCTATTTAAAGGCTGCCCCCGGGCGGTGTCCCGCTCGGATACGGCCCGAAGTCGGTTCGCGTTTTTTTAATTATTCCGCACAGAAAAACAAATAAAAGAAATACTAAACGGACTCCAAAAATCCTGAAATATTTTTTCTCGGGCTTCTAAAATCATGCCGCACAAGGTGAACATTTATTTGGGGCCTAAATGCAATTTTGAAAAATGCACATTTTTCCTAAATTCAAATAAAATACCGAAAAACTCCGAAATAAAATCTTGTTTGATTTTATTATTAAATCCTAAATATATCATTATTTTGGGAAAGTAATTTTATTCCATCTCTCATATTTTTGTAATAGAAATAATTGATGATAAAATAATTAAAATCAAATGATCCTATTCGCAAAATTTGAGAAAACTCAAATATGAAATAATGAATTCCCCAACTCTCTCCGTGGGTCCTTGAGTTGCGTAGAAATTTCTAGGATCAAACCAAAAGCAAATAAAATATGATATGCATTGATGATCTAATGTATAACATTTCAAATTAAAAATTTGGGATGTTACAAACCTACCCCCTTAAGATGAATCTCGCCCTCGAGATTCAGGTTGGCTAGAAAATAGGTGAGGGTGGTCCTTGAGCAAATCTTCCTCTCGCTCCCAGGTGGCTTCATCCTCCGTGTGGTGGCTCCACTGAACCTTACAAAACTTGATAACCTTTCTGCGGGTGACTCAGCTAGCAAACTCGAGAATCTTAACAGGTTTCTTCTCATAGGTCAAATCACTGTCCAACAGAATTGCTTCCAGTGGTACCGTATCTCTCAGCGGTATGTCAGCCATCTCCGCGTGGCACTTCTTTAACTGGGAAACGCGGAACACATCATGAACTCCTGACAATCCTTCAGGCAATTCCAACTTGTAGGCCACTTCTCCCATACGTTCCAATACTCGGTATGGTCCTACAAATCGTGGCGCTAACTTTCCCTTTACACCAAAGCGCTTTGTTCCTCGAAGTGGGGATACTCGGAGATAAGCTCTATCTCCAGCTTCGTAAACTGTCTCCTTGCGTTTAGAATCTGCCTCTTTTGCCTGGATTGAGCTATCTTGAGCCTATCGCGAATCAATTTCACCTTCTGTTCAGACTCCTTAATCAAGTCAGGTCCAAACAACTGGCGGTCTCCAACTTCATCCCACGACAAGGGTGTCCTGCACCTCCTTTCGTACAAGGCTTCAAAAGGGGCCATCTTCAAACTGGTTTGATAGCTGTTGTTGTAAGAGAACTCTGCATACGGCAAATTCTCGTCTCAACTAGATCCATAATCTAGCGCACAAGCTCTTAGCATGTCCTCCAAAATCTGATTGACTCTCTCAGTCTGTCCATCTGTCTGTGGATGAAAAGCTGTGCTGAACTTTAACCTGGTACCCAAAGTTTCATGCAACTGATTCCAGAACTTTGAGGTAAACTGGGTTCCTCTATCCGATACAATGCTCTTGGAACTCCATGTAAGCATACAATCCTGGTCATGTATATCTTGGCCAGCTTCGCACTGGTATAAGTGGTCTTTACCGGGATGAAATGAGCTACTTTCGTCAACCGATCAACTACAACCCAAATCGAGTCATAGCCTGAACGAGTCCTGGGTAATCCCGTGATAAAATCCATGCCTAACTTATCCCACTTCCATTTGGGTATCGACAATGGTTGTAGCAATCCTGCTGGCTTCTGATGCTCTGCCTTTACTCTCTGACATACATCACAAACTGCTACATACTCCGCAATATCTTTCTTCATTCCAGTCCACCAGAAAATATCCTTCAAATCCAAATACATCTTGGTATTTCCTGGGTGAATCGAATATGGTGAATCGTGTGCCTCTTGCAGAATCAACTTCCTGATCTCCGGGTCATTGGGCTCATAAACACGGTCTTCAAACCATAGGGTGTCGTGCTCATCCTCACGAAATCCTTTAGCCTTTCCTTCGCTTATTTTATCCTTTATAGAGGCAATCTCCTTGTCAGTCTTATGAGCTTCTCTGATTCTATGCATCAAAGTTGACTGAATCTCCAATGCTGCTACATAGCCTCTCGGAACTATTTCCAAACATAGTTCACGAAGATTTTCGGCTAACTCCCTTGGTATTTCTCCCGTCATTAGTGTATTGACATGGCTTTTGCGGCTCAATGCGTCAGCTACTACATTAGCTTTTCCAGGATGGTAATGCAATCTCATATCATAATCCTTGATGAGCTCCAACCATCTCCTTTGTCTGAGGTTTAACTCCTTCTGCGTGAAAATGTACTTCAAACTCTTGTGATCCGTGTACACCTCACAATGATTTCCAATGAGGAAATGTCTCCATGTTTTTAATGCATGCACTACGGCTGCTAACTCCAAATCATGCGTAGTATAATTCAACTCATGAGGTTTAAGTTGTCTTGAGGCATATGAAACAACTCTCCCTTCTTGCATAAGCACTGCTCCAAGTCCTCGACGTGAAGCGTCGCAGTACACCTCATAGTCCTTGGTCTGGTCTGGCAAAATCAACACTGGTGAAGTAACCAAGCGTTTCTTCAACTCCTGGAAACTAGCCTCACACTCCTCGGTCCATATGAACTTGGTATCCTTTTTCAACAACTCCGTCATAGGCTTCGCAATCTTTGAGAAATTCTCAATAAATCTCCGGTAGTATCCTGCGAGTCCAAGGAAACTCCGGATCTCTCCAACTATTGTTGGTGCCTCCCAATTTGTCACGGTATCAACCTTAGTGGGATCTACTGCTATACCTTCTCCGGATATAACGTGTCCGAGGAATCCTACTTCCTTTAACCAAAACTCACATTTGCTGAACTTGGCATACAACTGATGTTCTCTGAGCTTCTCAAGTACCAATCGCAAATGCTCCTTATGCTTCTCTTCACTTTTTGAGTAAACCAGAATATCATCAATGAACACCACGACAAACTTATCCAAGAACTCCATAAACACTTTGTTCATCATGTTCATAAAATAGGCAGGTGCGTTAGTCAGACCAAATGACATAACGGTATACCCGTACAGCCCATAACTGGTGGTAAAAGCTGTCTTAGGTATATCCTGTTCTCGAATCTTCAACTGGTGGTATCCTGATCGCAGATCGATCTTGGAAAATACCTTAGCTCCTTGCAATCGATCAAACAGATCATTGATCATTGGTAGTGGGTACTTGTTCTTGATCGTTACTTCATTCAATCCTCGATAATCAACAACAATCCTTAACGATCCATCCTTTTTCTCCACTAGAAGTACTGGCGATCCCCAAGGCGAAGAACTTGGGCGAATATATCCCTTATCTAATAACTCCTTAATCTGCTTCTTAATCTCCACCAAATCCTTTGCAGGCATCCTGTATGGTCTCTTCGATATTGGCCCTATGCCTGGCAATAGGTCAATCAAAAACTCAATGTCTCTATCCGGTGGCATGCCTGGCAACTCTTCTAGAAATACTTCAGGGAAATCCCTTACCACTGGTACTTCCTCCTGCACAACTCCTGTTAAACAATTTACTTGAGTCCCTTTTGGCACATGTCGGGATACATACTTGATCCTTCTCCCTTCTGGGGTGGTAAGAAAAATTGTCTTACTGGCGCAATCGATGTTTCCTCTGTACATCGACAGCCAATCCATACCCAGAATTACATCCAATCCTTGTGATTCCAAAATGATTAAATCCGAGGGAAACATATGCCTACCTATACTCAATGTCACTTGAAAACATCCTTGACTGGCCATATACTCCGCTCCTAGTGAGCTTACTAGCATAGGTGTTCTAAGAACCTTAGTGGGCAGGTTATACTTATCCACAAATCCCCTTGATATGTATGAATGCGATGCACCGGTATCAAAAAGAATGAGTGCAGTAAATGACTTAACCAAAACTTACCGATTACGGCATCCGGCTGCTCTTCAACCTCCTCCACGTTAACGTGGTTCACCTGTCCCCTGTTGAAAGGGTTTAGCTTCTTCCCAGAGCTTCCATTGCCATTTTGGCCTTCAGGACATTCATTGGCATAATGTCTGGTCTTCTGGCACTTAAAGCAAGTGACTTGGCTCAGGTCTTTCTTGGCGGGGGTTGATGGGTTGGTACGGTTCTGGACGTTGCTTCCTCCATTGCCATTACCATTCTTGGTGCCATTGTGATTGTGTGAGCTACCTCCTCCATGGGTATGCTAAAAATGTCCTCCCGATCTAGGGGTAAAACGTGGCTTCTACTAAGCTCCAGAATTACACTTCCCTTGTCCATACTTCCTCTTGCGGTTCTCAATTTACTGCTGCTTGCCTACAATCATAAGAGCACGATCTACCAACTCCTAGTAGTTGTTGAAGGTTGCTATCATCAACTGCATGCTTAACTCATCATTCAGTCCTTCTAGAAACTTCTCCTGCTTAGCTGCATCCGTAGCAACGTCATCTTGGGCATAACGTGCTAATTTTACTAAAGTCCTCCACATACTGGCCAACTGTCCATCCTCCTTGGCGCAAGTTGCGAAACTCTCGCTTCTTCATGGCCATAGCTCCTGCTGAAACATGGGCAGTATGAAAAGCCTGCTGAAACTAGTCCCACGTGACAGTGTCGACAGGGAAAGTGGCTGTGAAATTCTCCCACCATGATGCTGCGGGTCCTTCAAGCTGATGTGCGACAAACTTCACCTTCTCCGCATCTGTGCATCCTGCTGTGGTCAACTCTCTAGCTGTCTTGTGGAGCCAATCATTTGCTACTATCGGCTCGGTGCTACTGGAAAACACCGGCGGATTCAGCCTAAGAAAACGGGCTAAGTGATCAACAGGTGGTGGTGGTGGTGGTGGTGGGTTGTTGTTGTTGTTCCCCTGATTCTGATTCTGGACTAGCAACTGCATCAATGTGTTCTGCTGCTGGATCAACTGGGTGAGCTCCGGTGGAAAGGTAAATCCGGGGTCACGTCTCAGCAGCATCTGAGGTTTTAGAAAAGATGAGATTTAAGAATAGAGGGGGTCTAAAGAGAAAACACTACCCATATGCACATGAGGCGAAAGCAAACAATTCACTTCATTCAATCAAACAAGGGCATACAATCGATCTAACTATCGCAAAAGTGCTCGGACTACTGTATTTACATGGCGGACTACTACTACTGATGAGGTGGTTTACTAGAAATATTCTTCGATTGCAGACTCCATGATATCCGCTCCGGCTTCATCAACATAGTCATCATCGCTATCATCTGGGTCCGAGTCGGTGTCGTCGATGATGATGTAGTCTTCTGGGCGAATCTCCTTGGGTTCTTCGTCTTCTTCTACTGGTGTAGGGCCTCCCATAAATATTCCGATATTCTTGATCAGATCGTCATTCTTTTCCACCAATACTTCGATTTCCTCTTCGAAATCTTCACGTGTAGCCTTGAGTTCTTCCTCCAGTTCCTTGATTCTTATCCTTGCCTTCTTCAGGTCTATCATGTCGACGCACATCTGGTTCTCCTGTGATCGAATGTGCTGGTTTAATTCCTGGATAAAAGCTGCAATTGATCTATCCTTTCTGGTGCTGATCATCTCCCAGTGCTCATCTCGGCGCCCACAAATCTGGTAGATAGTATCCTTGAGATCATTGCGGCAGACTTCTCCAATGCGTCCCATGGCGATGTGAGCTGCCATGCTCTTTCCTAGACTCCAAGTTGGTGCATCAAAAGAAAACTCTATGGCTCAGTGACTGGCATGAACGTCCTTCCTGGAACTTGAACTTGAATCATCCAGCGCTCTTCTTCAGGTAAAGTGGCGTTGTAGGTTCCGGTGAAGCTTGGTACTCCTATGTTCAGGTATCTAGTGACTTCCTTCAAGTGACGTCCAAAGGGTGTATCGTCATCCGGTTGCGTGAACTTGTTCCTTGCATCCGCCATACTAAAGAATAGAAAAGAGGAGAGGTCAGAAGAGAAGAGAGTGAATAGTGTTCTAGGTCTTTAGCTTAGTGGTCGTGTCCTACAGTCAGCGTATGCTCTGATACCATCTCTGTAGCGACCAGACCTCAAACGGTCTGATCTCTGTGCTCAGGTGTCATCCCTGGATCAGTAATGCTGACACCACACAGTACTCGGAGGATTTATAACAGAGTAGCAATCACACACATATTACATCGAGTGTCTCAATAGAGAACTTATTACAATAAATATGGCTTAAGGCCATCTAATAACGATAACAGCAGAAGGCTTGGAAGATAAGTGAGTCCATCAACTCCAACGGCATCACTGAGTATAGAACCACGACCTAAAAACTCCTTAATCGTCGTCTGAAAAGTCTGCAACATTAACGTTGCAGCCCGAAACGGGTCAGCACATGGAATATGCTGGCAAAGTAACACATAGAGAGTAATGGAATGAAACAGTTATACTATATGCATATTTGGCTGGTGGAAAGCTCTATGGTTACAGTTTTGCGTAAAGCCAATTTTTCCCTACTACAAAGGAATAAATTTTATTTAACTATCATGGTAGTTGTTAAACATTGAGAATGGTTGACAGCATTCTCAATCCCAATTAAGCATCATCATTAAACAAAACCCAACAAAATTAATTTAGAGTAACATCTTGAGATTCACATGATAATCCAAGTACTAAATACTCAAGATGTCCATAACCGGGGACACGGCTAACAAAGATTAGTTTATACACTCTGCAGAGGTTTGCGCACTTTTCCTCACAAGACTCGATCGCCTCCGTTTGGTTTCTCGCACTACATGGTGTTTGAGAAATGGATGACCGAGACATAGTCTTTCAGAAGCGCTAGCACCTTACGATGGATAGACCGTTACACCTACTTTCCCCTACATCTGCTAGTCTACCCTATAAGAGTTCGCATGACTTAATCAACTATGCTAGAGCCCATAATAGCTTGTGGCTGCACACAGAAGTTTCTAGTATGAAAAATCTCATGATCCCTTTGGGCCTGGGTGGCGGTCCATAAAATACTCAGGTACCTCAATCCACCCAGATGTGTGTTTAAGTTGCCACCTTAGATAAACCATTAATTAACAAACTCACATCTGTCATGGAATTCACTCACCCAATCCACGTCTACTAGCATAGCATAGCAATAGTAAGCAAACGTAGAAGTAACTCCCAAAGGTTTGATAATATAACAGGTAATAGGTACTACCTCAACTACTTCCCATCCCACAATTTAATTAGATCCTAATCATGCAATGTTTGAGGATTGATCTAATGCAATAAAACTGGGTAGTAGGAGGTATGATCAAAGTGTTACTTGCCTTGCTGGTGATCCGCGAAACCTAGAGATTTGAAGTAACAGGCGGTGCACTCCGGGTATTCTATCGCAGACAAACAAACAAGCATACAATAAGTATTCATCTAATGCACAGGTAAAACTCAAATAAGAGATCTAACCAGAAAGTTCAACTTAAGAAGTCCGGTTGGCAAAAAGAATCAAATCAAACGAAGCAACGAAAGTCAAACAGCAAAAGAAACAAGCTTCGTTTACTATTCTGGATCTAGGGAAATTTTTACAGTGGAAAAAACTTGTTTAAGTTGGTTAAACGGTTAGAGGGTTTCGAGACGAAACTCCAGGCGCCTGAATCGCCTGATTCCGATAACCGAGCAAAAAGTTATACTAAAACGAAAATCGGATCAGGAATCGCGATCAGAAAAATCGCGGATTTAATCCGAGAAAAAAAAACGACGAACGTTCGCTAGAACGTACGAATGGACGAACGCTCGCTAATTAAATAGATTGGAAAAACCGATCTATTTCAAAAACCGAAACTAAAAAAAAACGCGATTTTTTTAACCGCGACTCCTTTTTTTAAAACGGCGGTGAAAACGAGGTTGACCTGGGTCCGGCGGCGGGCGGCGGCGACGGCGGCTCTAATTTTCGGGCGCGGTGGGCTCGGGGCGGCGCTATTTAAAGGCTGCCCCCGAGCGGTGTCCCGCTCGAATACGACCCGAAGTCGGTTCGCGTTTTTTTAATTATTCCGCGCAGAAAAACAAATAAAAGAAATACTAAACAGACTTCAAAAATCCCAAAATAATTTTTCCCGGGCTTCTAAAATCAAGTCGCACAAGGTGAACATTTCTTTGGGGCCTAAATGCAATTTTGAAAAACGCGCATTTTTCCTAAATTCAAATAAAATACCGAAAAACTCTGAAATAAAATCTTGTTTGATTTTATTATTAAATCCTCAATATTTATTTATTTTGGGAAAGTCATTTTATTCCCTCTCTCATATTTTTGTAATAGAAATAATTAATGATAAAATAATTAAAATCAAACGATCCTATTCGCAAAATTTGAGAAAACTCAAATATGAAAATAATGAATTCCCCAACTCTCTCCGTGGGTCCTTGAGTTGCGTAGAAATTTCTAGGATCAAACCAAAAGCAAATAAAATATGATATGCATTGATGATCTAATGTATAACATTCCAAATTGAAAATTTGGGATGTTACACCCTAGTCGAATGGGCAAGCTGAAAGAGCAAATGGATTGATTCCCAAAGGACTGAAACCCCGACTGATGTGTGACCTCAAACACGCTGCAGGAGCCTGGGTAGATGAACTTCCATCAGTATTGTGGGGATTGAGGACAACTCCCAATCGGTCGACTGGCAGAAACCCCTTTTTCTTGGTTTATGGAGCCGAAGCTGTACTTCCGAGTGACTTGCTCCACAATGCGCCCGAGTCGAGCTTTTCTCAGAACAAGAAGCAGAACAGGCACGACAAGATGCAGTTGATCTTCTGGAAGAAGAAAGAGAGATGGCCTTGATCCGATCAACCATCTATCAACAAGACATGTGTCGATTCCATGCCAGAAATGTGAGGGGTCGAGCATTTCAAGAGGGAGACTTGGTTCTCCGAGTGGATCAGCAGAAACCACACAAGCTTGCTCCTGCCTGGGAAGGCCCCTTCGTTGTCACCAGAGTGCTCCACAATGGAGCGTATCACCTCTACAACATCGAGCACAAGAAAGACGAGCCGCGAGCTTGGAATGCGGAGCTGCTCCGCCCCTTTTATACTTAAGCACTTAGTCTATTGGGATGTAATAAGAAGCACCTTTGTAGTTTGTTTATCAAAGACAAGAGTTTTTAAAGTCTTCTAAAATGATTGTCGATTGCTTACTCTTGTTTCTGAAATCACCCAGTGGGTGGCTTAGTTGTGAATCTGTTTCACCTAAGTTTAAAAAACCCTACCAAGTGATGAGCAAGCCTCTCACTCGGTGGCTTAGCTGCGAATCCATTTCGCCTAAGTTGAAAAAAAATCCCACCGAGTGATGAGCAAGCCTCTCACTCGGGGGCTTAGCTGCAGTCTAGTACTCGCCTAAGTTGAAAAAATCCTACCGAGTGATGAGCAAGCCTCTCACTCGGGGGCTTAGCTGCAGTCCAGTACTCGCCTAAGTTGAAAAAATCCTACCGAGTGATGAGCAAGCCTCTCACTCGGGGGCTTAACTGCAGTCCAGTACTCGCCTAAGTTGAAAAAATCCTACCAAGTGATGAGCAAGCCTCTCACTCGGGGGCTTAGCTGCAGTCCAGTACTCGTCTAAGTTGAAAAAATCCTACCGAGTGATGAGCAAGCCTCACACTAGGGGGCTTAGCTGCAGTCAAGTACTCGCCTAAGTTTCAAAAATCCTACCGAGTGATGAGCAAACCTCACACTCGGGGGCTTAGCTGCAGTCCAGTACTCGCCTAAGTTTCAAAAATCCTACCGAGTGATGAGCAAGCCTCACACTCGGGGGCTTAGCTGCAGTCCAATACTCGCCTAAGTTTCAAAAATCCTACCGAGTGATGAGCAAACCTCACACTCGGGGGCTTAGTTGCAGTCCAGTACTTGCCTAAGTTTCAAAAATCCTACTGAGTGATGAGCAAACCTCACACTCGGGGGCTTAGCTGTAGTCCAGTACTCTCCTAAGTTTCAAAAATCCTACCAAGTGATGAGCAAACCTCACACTCGGAGGCTTAGCTGCAGTCCAGTACTCGCCTAAGTTTCAAAAATCCTACCGAGTGATGAGCAAACCTCACACTCGGGGGCTTAGCTGCAGTCCAGTACTCGCCTAAGTTTCTAAAAATCTACCGAGTGATGAGCAAACCTCACACTTGGGGGCTTAGCTGCAGTCTAGTATTCGCCTAAGTTGAAAATCCATCCCTATCCGCAAGGACGACGAGATGCAGGTCTACTGCAATCCTCTCCACAGAGCTGCGCCACAAGTACAATGTGCGCTCCATCCCTATCTGCAAGGACGACAAGGTGCAGGTCTACTGCAATCCTCTCCAAGGAACTGCGCCACCAGTACAATGTGCACTCCATCCCTATCCGCAAGGATGATGAGGTGCAGGTCGACTGCAATCCTCTCCACGGAGCTGCGCCACATGTACAATGTGCGCTCCATCCCTATCCGCAAGGATGACGAGGTGCAGGTCAACTTTAAACCTCTCTTTAGAGCTGCGCCACAAGTACAATGAGTGCTCCATCCCTATCCGCAAGGATGACGAGGCACAGATCGACTGGGATATCTCCCTCAGAGTTGCATCTCAAAGAATATTCCGAGTGAAGAATAAGTTCCGCTCGAAGGCAAATGCAAGCACATGCAGAAGATAAACCAAGATCAGATAAAATCTCAAAAGTTTCAGGACGAAGATAAAAGTACTCGGGCGTCAGGCCCGAAGGATTTTAACTGTTACAAAAACCACTCGGCATTCTGAGGCAAATTTAAAGCAAGTTTAAGTATCAAGTTTGTTCACTCGACAGGAGGAGGACTTGCAGGCTCGACGAACTCGTCCAAATCGATCTCGTCTGCCATCCGAGTGGCAGCAGCAATGAAAGTCTCCATGAAGTATTGGAAGTCGTGCCTTTTTGAGTTGGCGACCTTGATCGCCGCCAGCTTCTCTTCTCGAGCTTCTTTGCAGTGGACCCTAACCAGCGACAGGGCCACATCAGCACCGCATCGGGCAAAGGACTTCTTCCAATCCTGCACTCGACCGGGGACCACATTGAGCGATGAGTTCATGTGTGAAACTACCACCTTCAGACGGTCAAGATAACTTGTAACACTGGCGACGTGGGATTCTTGTCGAAGCACATTCATGGCAGCCTCGTCGCCGACTGGAGAAAGGATACGGTCCAAGCCCGTCTCGATCCGTCCAGTCTCCTCTTCAAAGTTTTGGCAGAATTCTGCAGAGTCAAGGAGTTAATGAGTCGATTGGTCAGGACTAACTTGCAAACAGTAAAACAGTCGGGTAAAAAGGGGACACCTTCGAGCATAAGAAAGAGTTTCTTGGCGAGAGCTTTCAGATAAGCCTCCAAATTGTTCCTCCTACGAGTCATGCTTTCTAGCTAGTCGTTCAGAGCCACTTTATCTTTTTTCAGACAAGTCGCCTCTCGATTGGATTCAGTGAGAGACGACTTCAACTTGTTGATTTCCTCCTCTAGCACTCCGACCGAAGCCAGTTTCTGGTCGGCAAGGGCAGTCTTCTCCTGAGCCTCCTTCTGTGCAGCTGCAAGGTCCAAGTCCTTCTTCTCCAGGGCCAGCCTTATTTTCTCTGCAGAATACACATTTAGATCAAACAGAAGAATGAAGAGATAAATTGAAGGATGGTCAAGATAAGTAGTTGACAGGCCATTACCTTCCATACTAGCGACTTCGTCTTGAGCCTTCTTCAAGTTCTGCTGAGCCAACTCCAGGTTAAGGTTGAGTTGCCTCTGCTTTTCCTCAAATTCGGCAAACTTGGAGATAAGCGTACAAGATTTCTATAGTGAGTAAAAGACATATAAATCGACAAGATCAAAGATTATTTACTTTCGAGTGAATAAAACTTCAAGACTACTCAGACCCCAACCGACTGCCAGCAGTCGACTGCGGTCTCGGGGACTACACCCAGTGGGTGCACTTAGCGTGCCCCCACTGGTTCAGATTCCACTCGGCTGGTCCACCCAGACCGAGTACAAAAAAAGGGGAGAGAAAGAAGTGCTCAGACCCCAACCGACTGCCAACGGTCGACTGCGGTCTCGGGGACTACACCCAGTGGGTGCACTTGGCGTGCCCCCACTGGTTCGGATTCCACTTGGCTGCTCCGCCCAGACCGAGTACAAAAAAAGGATGACAAAGCACCCAGTGGGTGTACAATCTCGAAGTGCAAGAAAATGAAAGATTGCACGAAGGAAAATATTCGGGTAGCATATCCTAAAAGAACAAGTTCAATCGGGAGTTAACTTACCTGGACATTGGCTCGAAGAGCCGCGCTGGCATCATAAGCAGCCTGACTACTTTTGTGCACTGCCTTCACCCGCTCCATCATTATGCCAGCCTGACGAATGGCCTCCACAGCGGTGTCTGACTGGCTTTCTGGAACATGATGAGTGGCAAAGAAGGGGACGAACGTTCCAGACGCAGCGGCTTGGAGATCCGAGGCATGAAGTTGGATGGTTGAGACAAGCTCTGGTGCAGTCGACAATGCGGGGCGCACACTCGACACTGGGTCAACAAAGGTTACAAAAACCTTACTCGCATCTTCGAGCTGTTGAACTACCCGCTCCGCCGCCGGCTCCGACTGGGATGTCTTGCTAGCTATTGCCTTGTTCTTCCTGGGCCTCAGCGGCACATCCTCGTCATCATCTGGAAGCTCAATGACATTGGGAGGGGCTGCAAAGAAATCAGCCGACCCTAGATGAGTCACCAGAATTTAATCGACCATACAATCGAGAACAAGATCACGAGAATTGTACCCGGGTTGGAGGTGACTGCATCTTCCATGTCCTCGTCTTCATACTGGCGGGTGGAAGTCCCAGAGGTGGTAGCTCTGCAAATTTCAATATTCAGTCAGTCACGTTTGTTACACCGAGTCAACCAAAGAATTAGGTCAGATTATTACCCAGAGATAGTAGGAATGACCATTTTGATCTTGGGCAAAGCCTTCGGAGGTTTGGATGATGCAGCCTTCGGTGGTTTCAGAGCTGGAGGAGGTGCAACTTTAGATTGCTTTGGTGTCTTCTCAGTTGGCACTGGAGAGGACATCTGAGGATGCTTTGAAGACTGCCCAATCGGTGCGGCCATCGTGGCATGGAGGCTTTCCGGGTCGTGAGCGTGCTTGGACCTTTTTTCTCTGCGAGGAGGTGAGTCGACCTCTTCTTCGTCACTCGGGCCGCCGCTCTCCTCACCATCCTCCTCGTCCGAGTGCCACTCGCCGCTGTCGCCTCCACTCGCTTCCTCCTTCGAGTCCTACTCCTGCTCTCCGTTGGGCATTGAATACATCTCAGCAAGAGCCTAAAAGATAACAAGCAAAGCAAAAAACAGTCAGTCGTCAACAGGCGGCTACATGATTAATCAAAAAAGTACTCGGCAATCCAGAGTCAGGCCTGGTCTGGCTGGCGCGAATTGTCGAATGGAATGACCCTCCTGGACCCCCTGGGGTTATCCTTGTTGCATGTGATGCCTCTCAGCCACTTCTCCACCGTGCCCTCGCCAATCTCCTCTGGGTGGATCTGAGTGGAATCCTCAATGCCCGAGTACATCCACATTGGATGATCGCGAGCTTGGAGCGGTTCGATGCGTCGTTTGAGGAATACCTCCAGCAGATCCATACCGGTCACACCGTGTCGGACAAGCTGGACCACCCGCTCGACCAACACCTTCACCTGCGCTCTCTCCTCTGGGATCACTTTCAATGCGGAAGGCTTGTCGACCCGAGCCATGGAAAAGGCAGGGAGCCCGGTCGACTGGCCTGGAGTCGGATGGTCTTTACAATAAAACCAGGTCGACTGCCAAGCCCGGACCGACTCGGGAAGGGTCATGACTGGGAAAGTGCTGTTGTTCCTCATATGAATCCCATGGCCCCCGCACATCTGAATCACGTGCGTTTTCTCGTCACTCGGATTGGCCTTCTTGACCGAATGGGAACGGCAAGTGAAAATGTGCTTGAAAAGACCCCAGTGTGGCCTACAACCTAAGAAGTTCCCGCACATGGATACGTAGGCGACAAGATATACGATGAAGTTGGGATTGAAATGGTGAAGTTGTGCTCCAAAGAAGTTCAGGAACCACCGGAAAAAAGGATGGGGATGCAGAGAAAAACCATGGTCGACATGAGTTGCGAGGAGTTCGTATTCACCATCTCACGGACGCGGTTCAGTCTCTCCTTCCGGAAGCCACGCCGATTCTTGGGGGTTCATCCCTCCCTCGACCAGATCGTCGATGTCGTCCTAGCTGATCGTCGACCGGATCCAGTCGCCCTGGATCCAGCCGCGCGGCAAGCCAGACCTTGATGAGGACCGCCCCGGCTGGACCTCTTCCCCTTCACCTTCGCCGTCGCCTTCTTCGCGTGCTCCAGAGCCATCGTCTTCTCCTTCCCCATGGCCGCAGGTGAAACTCGACGGAGCGGCGACGCTGGGAGCGGATATGGGATGGCGGAGAAAGCAGAGGAGAAAGGAGAAGAACAGGGGCGCGATGTGCACAAAACCCCAATCTGGCACACTTATATGGGGCCGCTTCCGAGTGATTGACCTGTGGGTCCAGACGATCCAATCAAATCCCGCAACAGTCGCACGCGAGGTACATGGCGAAAATGGTGGCACGGTGATCGAGGCGGCCTCACCTAATCCCTTCCGATTACTGTGGCCTCCCCCGTCACGCGCGCTTCCCCAAATCCGAAACCCATGATATCCACGCGCAGCAAGGCAGCCTGTCAGACGGAATATCTTTTCCATATCAGTACTCAAGACATCGCAGTAAAGTTCACTCGGCGACTGAAAAGAAGTTGAGATCATCATGATTGTTCGTTTGGTCGCAATAAGTCACTCCCGCAGCACGAAAATTGAATCGGAGGAATTCTCAACTCCTTCTCCACTCAAGCCCCGAACCATTCGGGGGCTATAGATGAAGCTATGTACCTAGGGTAGGGTCATAGGCCTAACCTAGGTGCCCTCCCCAAGGACATCACCCTAAAGCCAGAAGCATTCAAAGGGTACCATCATCCACTCGACCAATGACATTCCACTCGGAAGAATCAATGCCACTCGACCGTCACAGAAACCACTCGACAAACAGAAGATCTAAAGTCACTCTACACAACAACAGTCGGGCGTTTACCCATAGACTTAATTATCATTTATAGCACTTTAATACAGAATTTACCTGTAATGCCCCTTCTTTATGTACATTGAACCCCTTGTAACGTGGGCTGGTTGGGGTCCTGGCGCACTCTATATAAGCCACCCCCTCCACCGGCACAGGGTTCACATCCTTTGTAAACTCACACACACATACAATCCAGTCGACTGCCTCAGGGCACCGAGACGTAGGGCTGTTACTTCCTCCGCGAAGGGCCTGAACTCGTAAACTTGTGTGTACAACTACTCCATAGCTAGGATCTTGCCTCCTCATACCTACCCCCATTCTACTGTTAATCTTAGATCCACGATAGAGGGGTGGCGGGGCGCCGGGCGTCCATGGCCGAGGGGTGGGCTACGCCTTCGGCGGCATGTCGCAGCTGCTGCAAAGTGGCTCGGGGCTGCTCCCCAGGGTCTCGGCATGGATGTGGGCTACCGCGGCGTGGTGGTAGCTCATGGCGGTGGTCTGGTCATTTCACGGCGGCGGCTGGTCTCCTCCGGCATCGGCCGTCGGTGAGCAGCCTTTTTCGACCTTCGATTCCTCTCCTCGTCGTCCGGGCTCTACCCTTGTCATAGGGCTGGACCGCTCCCAGTTGCGGTCCATTGCTCGTCTCGCGCCCGTGGCTGCGAGACCGAGCTCGTCTCGCACCCGGCAGCATGACCGAGCTCGTCTCGCGCCCGGCAGCAGGACCGAGCTTGTCTTGCACCGGTGCAGCAGGCGGGTGATGGAGGCCATTTTTGGGCCGGCCCTTTGGGTCTCGGCGCCGGGGGCCGTCCAGGGGTGTGTAAAGGAGTGACCTTTCCACTCGTCTCTTTGGTTGGGGTAGCAATGGGTCTTGGGTGCGGTGCTGTCAAGGTCTTGGATGCCGGGGTGGTGGCCCTGGAGGTGGTAGCCCGGTGCTCATAGGCAGAGCCCATGGCTTGGTGCTGCCCGGTGACCACGGCCGCGTGGGCGGCATGGTGGCAGGGGTGTGGCGTTTGGTGGCGGTGAGTGTTTGTTGGGGTGAAAACCTGTTCTATCCTCGGACGGACCGGCGGTGGCGTAGCGCGTTACCTTCTTGAAGGCGTCGTCGCGGCATTCACCCGTCACCGTGTCACTCCAGGGGAAACTTTGACCCCCGGGTCAGGCAGTGGCAGCGTGCTAGCGTCGTAACCTTCTTGGAGGCGCCACCTTGGAGCTCACGATTCGTCATATGCGGCTTCATCTCTTCGCGGTGGAGGTCCCCGATTGCTCCTGTAGTGTTAGGGGTGGTGTTGCTGCGCTCAGTGCCTATGTATCCCTCCTTGGGTGTGTGCGTGTGTTGTCGTGGGGTGTGTTTGTACTTAGGCTGTGGTTGATCTGTGCTTTATATATAAAGCGGGGCGAAAGCCTTTTTCGGTAAAGTTAGTGTGGTTATTGATTTTTTTCTCACAGATCCATGTTTTCCTAAACAACAAAACAGAAGATTGTTTTCTGTTCTATAGTTTTTACTTTCATGATTACACGAGTAACTGGGGAACTAGGTATATTGGCCTCTTAGTCCTAAATTACATGCTCTGCTCTTGTTTCAAGGGCAATACTCGCCATACGTAACTGTTCATGGGCCGCCAAGCTAGTACTGCATGAAATGACCTCGAGCACATGCTATCTCATGAGAACGAACAGCCAAGGGCCTTGCCATTATCACTTTTGGAAGACATCACACATGGTTTCTCTAAGAACAATCAAATTGGCTGCGGTGGGTCTGCGGTGGTTTATAAGGTAATACAACTCTCAACTGCCCTCGGTTGATCTGGAAACTCAAGTTGATGCTAAGAAGGCTCTTGCGACTTGCAAGGAAGGCTTGAGAATGGGATCGTTGCTGTGAAGAAGTTGTATGAACAGCTTGATATTCCTGATAATAATTTCAACAAAGAGATTCGTTGTTTGATGAAGGTGAACCACAAAAATATAGTACGGTTTTTGGGATATTGTGCTAACATACAAGGCGAAATGGTAGGGTACAACGGAGATTTTGTCATGGCAGATGTACGTCAAAGATTGCTCTGCTTTGAGTATATACATAAAGGAAATCTTGATGAGTATATCAAAGGTATGTGTGGCATGCAACTTTTGTTTCCATTTTAATGAATATAGTAAAGGTTACTGAGTTCAAGTAGCCCACACATGTAGTGAGTAGTGACACTTATGTTGTCGTATTCTATCTAGCATTACAAAATATTAAAACTATACTTTCTTTGCTTCCATCTCATTTATAGATGCATCCTATGGACTTTACTGGATAAAGAGTTATCAGATAATAAAAGGTATTTGTGAAGGTTTACATTACCTTCACCAAAATCATATTGTTCACCTAGATCTCAAGCCGGCAAATATTCTGCTGGATGGAAATATGTTGCCAAAAATTACTAACTTTGGGCTGTCAAGGTGCTTTAATGAAAATCAAAGTCGAGCTATTACCAAAAATATGGCTGGAACCTTGTAAGTTGGGAAAGCCTCGTTAATTCTTTTTTATATTAAGTTGTAATTGCATTCTTCTTCTTTTACCATCGGCTTATATGACGACATTTTAATGCAGAGGGTATATGGCAACAGAGTTCCATAGTGGAGACATGTGCAAAATCACATACAAGTTGGACATATATAGTCTTGGTGTCATAATTATAGAGATGCTAACCGGAAAGAAGTGGTATCCGGCATATCCAGATGTTGATAATGTAAGACAATATTTGTAGTTCTCCCATATGATAACGTTTAGACATCCCTCCAAAAAGGGTAAATGCTAGATTTTAAAATATCTCTAGGAAGATACTCCCTTCGTCCCACAATATAAGACATTCTTGCAAGCTAAGGGCATCTCCAATGTTGACCCACAAACGGTTACCGCGAATGTCTTTTTCTTGTCCGTACATGGTCCGCGGACAAGATGCGGGAGCCGTTCATCCAATGTTATTCTCAAATTAATCTGGTTGAGAGGAGAGGGGGACCATGCATGTGAAGAGAGGGAAAAGAGGGGAGGACCACGTGGTTACTTTTGGTTGGTTAAGTGGATGTCGAGACTCCCGCAAAGCCGCACACGTCTAGGATACCGGAATCCATAGTTTCTGGCTGCTAAGCGGACATATAAGGGCCCCCGTTAGATGGCAAAATGGTTCGAACACTATGGTCCAGACACATAAGGGAGGTTTGAGGGTCCGCTTTGGAGATGCCCTAATATAGCTTGCAAAAACATCTTATCTTGTGGGACGGCGCGAGTAAAGTTTTTAAGAAGGCATTACATAATATCATTCTTCAAAGTAGATTAAGTATAACTAGGAAGACACCATTTATTCCTACTTTTTTCAATGGAACATGGAAGTGAAATTTATATGTTGCCAGATCTTACAAAACTCAATGAAGCCTTGTCTAAAATTCATCAACGCCACTTCTTTTTGTCTACATCATGAAGAGAGTAAGAGAATATAGGCAAGACAAAGTGTAACACTATATCTTACAATTTACATTATATCCACTAGTAAGATCAAACCAAATCGCAGAACACATCAATCTTCCCAATATGGTAATGAATGACAAAAAAATTGGAGGTGATAGGATGATTTGTTCTCGTTAGGTAGAACAATTGTAAGTGGATTTTACCTATATGTTCTCAGGATGTGCAATATTGTACTTCTACTTTTCTATTGCTACATGTGTGGATGAGATGCGCTTATTGGTACAATCCTTTTATTTTTGGAAGAATTGTCTTGCTGCTCGAGCTTCAATTGATGTGGTCAACAAATCGATATTCTTTTGTTGATTTGTGTATTGGTTCGTGAGTAGAATAACTTATTTTATAGCACGGCGGAATATTTTTACTAGAAGTACACGGTTTCTTCTATGTGGCTTTATAAGATACTTCACCCGCACAAAAAAGATACTTCAGAAATTTTCTTATATGAATTTACAGTTTAAAACTATCAAACTTGCGTGTTCCATCCAAACCATCCATGTCCAACTAGTAACCTGCCAAGCCAATTTCATGATTGGAGTATGGCATGATTTTACTGCCGTGAGAATATTTGTATGTTGTAGTTAAAAGTAAAGGACAAGTATGGATTAAATCTACGCACCTCATGCAATGTGTTTTGTTCCCAACCAAGCTATTGAGGTGATTGTGGACAACTAAAGAGACATTCCTTCGTAACATGTGCTAGCTAAATGATAATAAGCATGGTAATAATTGCAAAATTTATATGTTCATTGATTTGTAAATTGATATGAAGTTATGATCAAATGATAGTACTCACGACATTTGTTGGGCCTAGGGGTGGAAAGTGGTGGTTTAGTAGGACGTACGACGTGCCATGTTGGTTGTGCTACAACTTGGTAGGTTGGCTCAGGTGAAGAGTAAGATTACTCTACTCTTAGTTTTAGAATAGCATCACATATACATACCTAGGTATATTGACCCACTTTAGAGCCATGTCAATTTCGTAGTAACATGCTACAATAATTCATCCATACTTTGACATTACTTTAGTCTACTAATAAATGCTAGAACTATAACAATTTGTTTTAGTTATAAATTGATCATATATAGTATTATTATCATATTAAAAGATGATACTTTTGGTGAATTGGTTTATCAAATGCCATATTTAAATATAGAGAAAATGAGACATTTTACTATATGTATGTCTGCAGGTACATAATGGTTCACTATACCAGGTATAGTGAAGATTTTTTTGTACATATCTAACACACTTCAGTTTCATATCTAAATAGGTACTTGAAATTTGGAGGAATAAGTTGGGGAAATCACAACGGGACATGCAATTGAAGCAGATACGATTATGCATCGAGCTAGGGATAGAGTGCATTGATGGTAACCAAGAGAACAGGCTAGATACATCACATATAATCAATAGGCTTGATGAAATAGAAAATACATGCATCATGACTGGTGTGAGTTGTTCAACAATACCAATGGTAACTTCATTCGTGGAATGTATAACTCAACTTAATACGAACTTCGAGTATTTACTTACATGTGTACACTTATGCCTTGAAGGTAGAAAAAACTTGCGAAAATATGGAGGATGCCACTGACAACTTGCTTCTGAGGAGGAATATTGTTCTTCTTATGAATGATAGTGCCAAGAAGAATGTTACTGCTGAACAAGGGTCCACTAAGAATCTTTGTGCAGCACAGGAATGTCACAATGATAATCTTCATATTGTTGCAGTTGAGTCTCATACCTCTATGTCTGTAGAGAATCATAACTGTCAAGAGGCCGAAGAATGCCTCAGTGATAATCTTCATACTATTGCGGTTCAGTATGATCCATCTATGTCTGCTGAGGAACGCAACCTTCAAGATGCTCTCCAGTTCATTAAGGATTATCTTGTGGGAATGGTTGGAATATGGGGTCCAGGTGGAGTGGGGAAAACACACCTTCTGAACAATATCAAGAACTCACTTGATGGAGACATGACCTTTAACTATGTGGTGCAAGTGATAGCTTCAAGGGGGTGTTCGGTTGAAAAGATCCAAAATGACATTGTACGTCAGCTTAGATTGAAGAAAGGTGGTAATGTGGAATCTCGATGCCATGTCATTTTTGACTTCCTAAAGAACAAAAGCTTTCTTGTATTGTTGGATGACCTTTGGGACCAAATTGATCTGCAAGCAGTTTGCATACCATATCCACTTGGAAGTGCAAACCAAATCAAAAGAAAAGTGGTGCTCACAACAAGATTAAAAAAATTGTGGTCAAATGGAGGTGAGAAAAGAGTTTAAAGTAGTGTGTTTGCAGGAGGATGAGGCATGACAGCTATTCCAAGATAAGCTCGGCCATGAAACTCTTTATGGTCCTCGCATTCAAGCTCTTGCAAGAGAACTTGTTAAGGAAATGAAGGGCTTGCCATTAGCTTTGATAACTGCTGGTAGGGCAATGTATGCAAAAACTGATACAGCCAAGTGGGAATATGCCATCCAACATATGAAACTGTCATGTTGTGATAATGATGATCCATTGGATATGGAAAGAGTTGTTTTTAGCAATGTCAAGTTTAGTTTTGATAGTTTACGAAACAACATTTTGAGGGATTGTTTCTTGACTTGTGCATTGTGGCAAGAGAATCAGAAGATTCCCAAAGTAGAGCTCGCTCAATGCTGGATTGGCTTAGGTCTGGTGGATGAGTCAGATATTCAAAGCTCCTATACAAAATCATATAGTTTGATGGGCGAGCTTTTAGCTGCATGTTTGTTAGATGTATGTGGAAAATTGGGTAATCATGTTAAAATGCATGATGTGGTTCATGACATGGCTTTATGGATTGCTTGTGGCTGCAGTAAAAACAATGGCAAGTGGTTTGTCCGTGCAGGAGTTGGCCAGTATGAACATTTTAGCATTCCTTGGAGCCAAGTTAGATGCATCTCATTGATGCGAAATTCTTTGTCAAAACTTCCTCCTGTTGGCTCTAATCCTACTCGCCTGAGGATGTTATGCCTTGGAAATAACCGGTTGCGTGAAAGCATAATATTTGAAGAAATCAAGAAGTTCACTTCACGGACATATCTAAATTTGCGCTTCAACAATCTGATGGGGATACCTGAAGCAATTTGTTTTTTGGCAAACTTGGAACACCTTGATTTGTCGCATAATGTTGGTATAGATGAAGTGCCTCACTACTTTGGGAACCTCATTAAGCTCAAGTTCTTGTACCTCGAATCGACTAGCATACAAACGATACCTGAGGGGATCATATCTAGCTTTCAAGAATTGCAAGTAATAGACTTCAGAACTTATTTTGTAAGTCGAGGTTCCGAGGACTTTCTTTCTAGAATGCTTCGAGAGTTGGACACCTTACCCCACTTGAAAGCAGTTGGTATTAATGCATGTCGCTTTCATCAGTATGAATTATTAGAAGAATGCGCTATCCTCCCAATCAGGTATTTAAATCTGCAGAAACTCGAGACATGTGCACTTTTCTTTGATATTCTATCATGTGACTTTGCACAAAGGTCCTTGTATGAACTGCAAATTGGAATGTGTGGCATGAAGGAAATAATACTAGGACCTGAGTCTGCACGACCAAGCAACTGCTTTGGTATTCTCAATCAGGTTATTTTGGTACAATTATCAGACTTGGTAGAAATAATTTGGATGGAAACTTCTCCGGCATCTCTATTTCCAACGCTCACCTGTTTGGAGGTGGAGTTCTGTGGAAAGCTAAACCACCTCTCTTGGTCGATGTATCCGCCTTGCCTCGAAAAACTCGTGATAGGTAACTGTTATGGGATGCAACAAGCATTTATGCGAGACCCTGGTGATAATATGTGCAGCGGACAAGACAATTCAAAAACATTTCCCTGCCTCAAATATCTTAGATTTATGTTCTGCTGATCACTGGTCAGTATTGCTGATCCCGATGTGACATTCCCATCCCTAGAGCAACTGGCGATTCATGATTGTTCAGAGTTGAAGAGGCTTCCTTTCAAATCAGACAGCTTGCCACAGAAACTGCAGGTATTAGAGATTGATGTTAGATCCTGGGAGAGATTGGAATTGGAAGAAGGCGTCAAATCTTTCCTGCGACCTATCCTTAAATTTGAAGAATAAATACCATGAGCAATCTGTCCATTCCAGTACATGTCCCTTTATTGACTCAGCAATGATAGGCAACCGTACATCATTATACACTCATCTGGGGACTGTTAATATAGTGTCATGTAAAATGCTTCTTTTGGCTCCAGAGTTGTATCCATGCTTTTGTTTACACCTTGACATGTTTGCCTGGTTGGCAGGAGTATGTAAGTAATTCATAGCGATTTGTTGGAGCTTGGAGGTGCTTTCCTTTGTGTGTGATCTGATAAAACAAGCTATGAACTAAATGTGTACAATTTGTTTTCTTATTTCACGGTTTTTGAAATTTGCAAGTGCTACAATTTGACTGGGAGCACATCCTTCTAGGTAAATATTGGTGCTATGTTATGATGAGGGCACATGGGCCGCGTCTGGTTACATTCTCGGTGGAGTCTGGCCCAATGAAGCCTGTTGAAGTGTATACAAGATCTGGGGCATGTTCTGCATGCCGTTTGGTTGGCTGCATCAAGCCTAACTCGCATCCTCCCTGTAGTGTAAATTGCACTAGGCCGAGTCTGCATCTGAAAAAATGGTCGATCTGAGCGTTCCTCGCGAGCCAAGCTGAGAGCGCTTTAAGATTCATGCGGGCTAGTTTCTACATGCGAGCTAGATAACCAAACAACTCACTACTTAAAGCATCTCCAGCCGCGCCCCCAACAGGCCCCCTGTAATGCCCACGATGCAGCTATATCTCCCACATGTTGAAGCACGACTTAGAGGCATAACCGCATTGTAAGCAATGTCGCAAGTGGGGTAATCTTCACACAACCCATGTACTGAATAAGAAAAGAGATACATAGTTGGCTTACAATCGCCACGTCACACAATAGCATAAATATAACATTACAATCATCCAGGTATAATCAAGGTCCGACTACGGAACCAAAATAAAGATAAACCCCAAATGCATAATGTCCCCGATCGCCCCAACTGGGCTCCACTACTGATCGTCTGGAAAGGAAACGTAGTATCGTCCTGAGTCCTCATCGAACTCCCACTTGAGCTTAGTCATATCTCCTGGAATGGTATCATCGGCCCCTGCATCTGGTTTTGAAGTAATCTGTGAGTCACGGGGCCTCAGCAATCTCACACCCTCGTGATCAAGACTATTTAAGCTTATAGGTAGGGAAAAGGTATGAGGTGGAGCTGCAGCAAGCACTAGCATATATGGTGGCTAACATACGCAAATGAGAGTGAGAAGAGAAGGCAAGGCACGTTCGAGAAAGTATGATCAAGAAGTGATCCTAGAACAACCTACATTCAAGCATAACACGAGACCGTGTTCTCTTCCCGGACTCCGCCGAAAAGAAACCATCATGGTCACACACTCTGTTGATTCATTTTAATTTAAGTTAACTTTCAGGTTTTCTACAACCAAACATTAACAAATTCTCATCTGCCCATAACCGTGGGCACGGCTTTCGAAAGTTCAATTCCCTGCAGGGGTGTCCCAACTTAGCCCATCACAAACTCTCATGGTCAACGAAGGATATTCCTTCTCCCAAGACAATCCGATCAGACTCGGAATCCCGGTTACAAGACATCTCGACAATGGTAAAACAAGTCCAGCAAGACCACCCAAATGTGCCGACAAATCCCGATAGGAGCTGCACATATCTCGTTCTCAGGGCACACCGGATAAGCAATCCGTACAACTAAAACCAACCCATGACTTTCCCTGAGGTGGCGCTGCAAGGGGCTCTAGTTTGGACCAACACTCAGAGGAGCACTGGCCCGGGGGTTTAAAATAAAGATGACCCTTGAGTCCGCGGAACCCAAGGGAAAAGAGGCTAGGTGGCGAATGGTAAAACCAAGGTTCGGCCTTGCTGGAGGAGTTTTATTCAAGGCGAACTGTCAAGGGGTTCCCATTATAACCCAACCGTGTAAGGAACACAAAATCAAGGAACATAACACCGGTATGATGGAAACTAAGGCGGCAAGAGTGGAACAAAACACCAGGCATAAGGCCGAGCCTTCCACCCTTTACCAAGTGTATAGATGCATTAAAGTAGACAAGATATAAAAATGGTATCCCAACAATAAACATGTTCCAACAAGGAACAAACTCCAATCTTCACCTGCAACTAGCAACGCTATAAGAGGGGCTGAGCAAAGCGGTAACATAGCCAAACAACGGTTTGCTAGGACAAGGTGGGTTAGAGGTTTGACATGGCAATATGGGAGGCATGATAAGCAAGTGGTAGGTATTGTAGCATAGGCATAGCAAAAGAGCGAGCATCTAGCAAGCAAAGATAGAAGTGATTTCGAGGGTATGGTCATCTTTCCTGCAAAGTTCTCCGAGTTGACGTTAGCTCGATCCTCGTAAGCGTACTCAACGGGCTCCTCGCACACGTACTCGTCTCCCGGCTCTACCCAAAGCAAGAACACAAGCAAAAGGGAGACACAATCAACCACGATGCAATGCGCAAACAACATGATGCAAAACATGGCATGATATGCGGGATGTGGTATGTAATGCATATGCATGCTTCGGAAAGGAAAGATTGAACCTGGCCTCAACTTGGAAAACCAAGAGTGCCGCTGGAAAGATGAGTTGATTTCGGTCGAAATCGATATAAAAAGATCACCGGAATCGGATGCACAGTTTGCAAATGACAAGCAAAACAAATATGGCACCGATCTGTGATTAACAACACGAGGCCATCTAAATGCATCAAGAATAACAAGCTACTGCACTCTAACATATCAACAAATCACATGGCAGTGATCCACTCAAGATGCTTGACAAAAGATGAACACTGAGCTACGGCTAATTCACTCAATAGCAGGTTCAAACAAGCATGGCAAAAATGCAAAAGATATAGGTTACAGACTTAGTGAAAATAACAACATGCCAGGAATTTAACATCAGGAAGCAATGTTTAGAGCAAGATAACAACATGCTACAGGAACATATCATGGCAAAGCAAGGCATGGAATGAAACTTCACAAAGCATATAACAAAAGTCCCTTACTGACCATAAGCCAAAAGGGATCAGAAAATACAATGGCAACCATGTGAACATAGCAAGTTTCGTTAACAGATTCAGAGTTAGCAGAAAACTGGAACATGGCAAAACAGATTCACGTAGGCATGTTTACGAGCTCGATGCACTCACCACAAGGCATGGCATGACAAACTAAGCATACACCCAGCAAGTAGACATGGCATATAAGCTAAACATGGCAAGAACAACCTCATAGCATGCATGGATCAACTACAACAAGCTCGGCAAAATTGCTTAACACGTAAACAATCTGCCAGGAACATTTTATAGCAAAAGTAGAGCTTGATTGAGTCATGCTAGAGTGAAAGCACAAGGGCTCCCTAGGTGGTTTTGATAATTGATGACAACATATCTCTTGTTGGACTAACATTTCTATCTAGCATGTTTCAGATAAGTTCAACAATGGAGTGGCATGGACTAAAGGTTGTGGGAACTCCTTCAAGATGCTAAGGACAAAGGATTGGCTAAAGCTTCAAGCTCAAGACTCTTCATTTTACATTTTAGTGATCCAAGATCACATTGAGTCCATAGGAAAAGCCAATACTATCAAGGAGGGATGAGGTGTTGCTTAATGAGCCTCTTGCTTCATGTGCTTAATGATATGCTCCAAAATCCTCAGCTACTTTCCCACTTCCACAAATGACCTAAACCCTAAGCCAAACTCGGTCCTACCGATTCTTTCTATCCGGCGCCACCGAGTTTCACTTGTCATAAGCCACTGCCAAACCCTAGCAATTCGGTTCTACTGATAGGGATCTCGGTCTCACCGAGATGGGATTGCAAACTCTCTGTTTCCCTTTCGTAACTTTTCGGTCTCACCGAAAGAGCGAATCGGTCCCACCGAGATTGCAGTGTAAACTCTTTGTTTCCTTTTTGTAACTTTTCGGTCTCACCGAAAGAGCAAATCGGTCCCACCGAGTTTACCTGACCAACTCTCTGGTTAGCTTATTACCAAACTCGGTCTCACCGAGTTTGTGTAATCGGTCTCACCGAGATTACGTTATGCCCAAACCCTAACCATATCGGTCCTACCGAGTTGCATGTCAGTCCCACCGAAAATTTCTAACGGTCACTAGGTTTACCTTTTCGGTCCGACCGAGTTTGTTGATTCGGTCCCACCGAGATTGGAAAACTGTGTGTAACGGTTGGATTTTGTGTGGAGGCTATATATACCCCTCCACCTCCTCTTCATTCGTAGAGAGAGCCATCAGAACACATACACAATTCCAACTCATATGTTCTAAGAGAGAACCACCTACTCATGTGTTGAGACCAAGATATTCCATTCCTACCATATGAATCTTGATCTCTAGCCTTCCCCAAGTTGCTTTCCACTCAAATCTTCTTTCCACAAAATCCAAATCCTATGAGAGAGAGTTGAGTGTTGGGGAGACTATCATTTGAAGCACAAGAGCAAGGAGTTCATCATCAACACACCATTTGTTACTTCTTGGAGAGTGGTGTCTCCTAGATTGGCTAGGTGTCACTTGGGAGCCTCCGACAAGATTGTGGAGTTGAACCAAGGAGTTTGTAAGGGCAAGGAGATCGCCTACTTCGTGAAGATCTACCGCTAGTGAGGCAAGTCCTTCGTGGGCGATGGCCATGGTGGGATAGACAAGGTTGCTTCTTCATGGACCATTCGTGGGTGGATGCTTCTTCGTGGACCCTTCGTGGGTGGAGCCCTCTGTGGACTCGCGCAACCATTACCCTTCGTGGGTGGAGCCCTCCATGGACTCGCGCAACCGTTACCCTTCGTGGGTTGAAGTCTCCATCAACGTGGATGTAGGATAGCACCACCTATCCGAACCACGGGAAAAACATCCGTGTCTCCAATTGCGTTTGAATTCTCCAAACCCTTCCCTTTACATTCTTGCAAGTTGCATGCTTTACATTCCGCTGCTCATATACTCTTTGCATGCTTGCTTGATATGTATTGTGTATGTTGAAATTGTGCCTAAAACTCCACTCAAACCAAAAAGGCCTAAAAATTGCAACTTTAGCACTAAGTGTCTAATCACCCCCTCTCTAGACACATCTACTTCTAGATCCTACATAGAGTGCTCCATTATTGCAAACAAAGACATGGATGGATAGAGCATAACAATATCTCAAAAATCATCCTTACCAAACATGCTCAAAAGAGGCATGGATCACTCTGTAACAACATGAATACATGGCATAAAAATATAATTAGGAAAAATGACTTGGAAGATTTCTAAGTCCCTGAAATCAGCAACATTACGAAGCGACTTTGCATGCTTGTGATAGTCACCACAAAGATCACAAAAATACATGGCATACACCCCTGTAAAGATGGCATGGCATAATTCAAAACACATGTAGGACTCAAGTTCATAGGAGGCACACATTAATCATGGCAAAAATGACAAATGTCCAAATCCTGATAAAAATCTGAAACTAGCATTACTTAGCACTCTTGCAACAGCATTTAAGGCATCAATATCAACTCAAATGAACATGGTGCAATGGAATAAAATGAAGTGCTCATCGGGACGAACAATTTGATATGCTACACGCCCAAAACGGAGCCACGGGTGCAAAGTTACGATGCGATGAACAAGGGCATATGACATGAGGAAAAAAAGACTTACAGAAGAAAATGACCCCTCCACGGAAAAAGTCAACTCCGGCGATGTCGAGGCTGGATCCGTCGTCTCCGGTGACGGTGAGGCCCGAACACAGCAGGGAAGGCCGGGAGGCGGCCGGACTCCGGCGGGGGTGGCCGGATCCGGCTCCGGGAGGCGCGGTGGAGGCGGGGGCGACCGGATCCGAGGCGGCAGCGGCGCGGTAGGACGGCGGCGTCCTGCGGATCGGCGGCGACCAGCGCGACGGCAGGGCGGCGCGCGGGCGGCGGGGAGCGCGGGGGCGAGCGAAGGTGGCGGCGGGCACGCGCGGGCCAGGGAGGGCCCGGCCTGGGCTCGGCGGGCCGGTGGCGGGGGAGGCGGCCGGGAGAATGGTGAGTCGCCACGTGGCGGCGGCGAGGCGGGTCGGACACGTCCGGCCGGAAGCGGACGCGTCCGGTGGCGAGAGGTGGAAGGAGACTAGGTTTAGGGTTGGAGTGGATCCGGGATTTTCGGGGGGGGGGGGGGTTGTCTTTATATAGGTAGAGGGAGCTTGGAGGCTCCAAATTGAGCACGGTTTGCGGCCACACGTTCGTGATCGAACGACGGAGATGATGGAGGGGGTTTAGCTGGGCTTTGGGCCACTTTGGAGGTGTTGGGCTGCAACACACACAAGGCCTCTACGGTTCCACGGTTAACCGTTGGAGTATCAAACAAAGTCCAAATGGCACGAAACTTGACAGGCGGTCTACCGGTAGTAAACCAAGGCAAATTGGCAAGTCTCGGTCCAATCCAAAAACGTTTAAGACCCACACATGAAAAGAGGTAAAAGGGGACACCGGAGTACATAGGAGCGCCGGAATGCAAAAAGGACAACGGGGAAAATGCCCGGATGCGTGAGACGAACACGTATGCAAATGCGATGCACACGATGACATGATATGAGATGCATGACAAAGACAAAATCAACACGAAGACAAAAACCGAACAACGAGGAATATCATAACTTAGTGCCGGAAATGGCAAGAGTTGGAATACAATTATGGCAGGTTACATATGGGGTGTTACAACACTCCACCACTACGAAAGGATCTCGTCCCGAGATCTAGGACTGGAAAAACTCCGGGTACTCAGAACGGAGGTGGTCCTCGCGTTCCCAAGTTGCTTAACGGTCAGAATGATGTGACCACTTCACTTTCAGGAATTTGATAGACTTGTCGCGAGTCTTGCGCTCAGTTTCTTCAAGAATAGCAATGGGGTGCTCATGATAAGACATGTCTTCTTGGAGAGCAATCTCTTCGAAGTTGATGGTGCGGTCAGGAGTCTTGAAACACTTGCGGAGCTGAGACACATGAAACACGTCGTGCACGTTTGCAAAGTTGGTTGGAAGCTCAAGTTGACAGGCGAGATCGCCTCTTTTGCTAATGATCTTGAAAGGACCCACATATCTAGGGGCAAGCTTCCCTTTGATACCAAAGCGACGAGTACCTTTCATTGGAGAAACGCGGAGGTAGACATGGTCTCCGATCTCGAAAGCCAAGTCACGATGCTTGCTATCATAGTAACTCTTCTGGCGCGATTGCGCGACTTTGAGATTTTCACGAATGACTTTGCACATTTCTTCAGCCTCTGTGATCAAGTCGTTGCCAAGAATTTGACGTTTACCAGTCTCTGACCAGTTAAGAGGAGTACGACACTTTCTGCCATAGAGAATCTTGAATGGGGCCTTGCCCGAACTCGCTTGGAAGCTGTTGTTGTAGGAGAACTCGGCATGTGGAAGACAATCTTCCCACTTCATACCGAAAGAAATGACACAAGCCCTGAGCATATCTTCAAGAATCTGATTGACTCGCTCGACTTGGCCACTGGTTTGAGGATGAAAAGTTGCGCTGAAGCGAATGTTGGTGCCCATGGCCTTCTGAAAAGAATCCCAGAACTTAGAGGTGAAGATGCTACCACGATCTGAAGATATCAACTGCGGAATGTCGTGCAGAGAGACAATCCTGGAGGTATATAGCTCTGCCAACTGAGCTGCTATGATAGATTCTTTGATAGGGAGAAAATGAGCCACTTTAGTGAGCTTGTCGATGACAACAAAGATAACATCATTGCCACGCTTGGACTTAGGAAATCCAGTCACGAAGTCCATCTCAATATGGTCAAACTTCCATTCTGGAATGGCAAGAGGTTGGAGGAGACCAGCTGGTCATTGGTGTTCTGCTTTCACTCTTCTGCAGACATCACATTCATTCATGAACTGAGCAATCTCGCGCTTCATTCGAGTCCACCAATACGACTGCTTGAGGTCCTAGTACATCTTTGTACTTCCAGGGTGAATAGAGAGGAGTGAATTGTGAGCCTCGTTCATAATGACTTTACGAAGGTCACCTTTAGGAACAACAATGCGATCCTCGAAGAATAGAGTATCCTTGTCATCAAGACGATAGCACTTGTACTTGGGTTGGCTCTTGGCAATCCTAATCTTCACCTTCTTCACCATAGCATCAAGAAGTTGAGCCTCATGAATCTGATCTTCCAATGTAGGAGAGACTTGGAGGTTGACAAGGAATCCTTGAGGAACAACTTGGAGATTGAGTTTGCGGAAAGCTTCACAAAGCTTCGGTTGGTAGGGCTTGATAATCAAACTGTTGCAGTAAGCCTTCCTGCTCAATGCGTCAGCAATTACATTGGCCTTGCCTGGAGTATATTCGATACTCGGATTATACTCTTGAATCATTTCGACCCAACGAGTCTGCCTGAGGTTGAGGTTTGGCTGAGTGAAGATGTACTTGAGACTCTTATGATCAGTGAAGATGTCCACTTTTCTTCCCAACAAGAGATGTCTCCATGTTAAAAGAGCATGGACAACTGCCGCCAACTCTAGGTCATGAGTGGGGTAGTTCTTTTCGTTGGGCTTCAACTGGCGAGAGGTATAGGCCACAACTTTCCTCTCTTGCATCAACACTGCACCGAGACCTTGAAGGGAAGCATCACAGAAAACCTCGAATGGTTTGGATTCATCAGGAGGAGTTAGAACCGGAGCAGTGATTAACTTCTCTTTGAGGGTGTTGAAAGCAACGTCACATTCAGGCGACCAGACATACTTCACATGCTTCTGGAGGAGGTTGGAAAGAGGCTTCGCGATCTTTGAGAAGTTCTAAACGAACCTTCGACAATAGTTTGCGAGCCCAAGGAAGCTGCAGAGTTGCTTCACATTCTGAGGCGGTTCCCAATTCACAATTGCAGACACCTTCTCAGGATTAACAGCTATGCCCTTGGCGGAGATGGCCCAAGGTAGAGAACCTCATCGAGCCAAAACTCGCACTTTGAAAACTTCGCATAGAACTGATGTTCTCTGAGTCTTTCCAGCACCAACCTCAAATGCTTGGCATGATCCTCCTTGTTCTTGGAAAAAGACCAAAATGTCATCGAGGTAGACCAAAACGAAGTCATTTGTGTAGGCGTTGAAGATGAAGTTCATCATGCGAGAGAATGTTGGAGGAGCATTGACAAGGCCAAAAGACATGACAGTGTATTCATATGAACCATAGCTTGTTCTGAATGCTGTCTTGGGGATATCTTCTTCACGAATGCGAATCTGATGATAGCCCATACGGAGATCAAGCTTGGAGAATACTTGAGCACCTTTGAGTTGTTCGAAAAGCTCGTTGATGTTGGGAAGTGGGTACTTGTTCTTTATGGTCTTCTTGTTCAATGGACGGTAGTCGACACAAAGTCGGTCCATTCCATCCTTCTTCTTTACGAAAAGAACTCCACAACCCCATGGAGAAGAACTTGGTCGGATGAGACCCATACGCTCTTGAATATCGAGTTGTTTCTTCAGCTCCTTCAATTCTTTAGGTCCAAGCTTGTAAGGACGTTTGCAAATAGGTTCCGTGCCAGGCTCAAGATCGATGACGAATTCAACTGGCCGGTGAGGAGGCATTCCTGGAAGCTCTTCTGGAAAGACGTCTTGATATTCACACACGACTGGAATTTGAGAGATGGCGTCCAACTCGCCCTTCTAGTTAAGAGAAAACAGTCGAATGGTATCGTCACGAGCGGCAAAGACGATTACATCCTCAGACGAATGTGTCAAATGAATCTGCCTGGCAGCACAATCAAGCTGAGCCTTGTGCCTAGAAAGCCAATCCATTCCGAGAATAAGATCAATATCCGAGTTACCAAGAACATTAGGAGAAGACAGGAACTTATAGTCGCCCAACGTGATAGAAACATCTGGAACGAAAACTCGAGAAGTCATTTGTCTGGCCGGAGAAACAATAGACAAAGGTCTCGGCAAAACTTGAGTAACCAAATCATGCATAGCCACAAAAGGTCTTGAAATGAAAGAATGTGATGCACCAGTATCAAAAAGGACTTTTGCGGGAACATCGTTAACAGGAAGGTTACCCATTATCACTTCTGACGAGTCCTCTGCCTGAGCTGCATTCATCATGTTGACCTTTGCGAAGTTGGGATTGTGCTTGACCACTGCAGTACTAGCAGATCTCATAGGAGGAGGAGGAAGACGCCTCTGGTTGAAACATTTGTTGGCATAGTGACCCTTCTGCTGACACTTGTTGCACGTGACCCCTGAAAGCGGACGGTGATACGGAGCACTTGATCTTGGAGCATGAGACGAAGTCTTGTTCTGAAAGCCTGGGTTGGGTGGGTGGGAAGATCCATTGCCACCTTTGCTCTTCTGCTGATAAGACTGACGGAACGGAGGAGGAGGCAATACTTTTGCTGCTTAGTTTCCACTTGAGTTGAGGAAGAAGGAGTTGCATCCCTGACTCGCTTCTTGGAAGCATCGCACTTGAGCTGAGCAGTCTCTTGTTTCAGTGCCATATTGTAGAACTCATCGTACTTCTTCGGCTCAAAAAGCACAAGAGCTAGTTGGAGATCTTCTTTAATGCCACCTCTGAACTGGTAAATCATGCTCTTCTCGTCAGGGACGTCCTTCTTAGTGAAACGAGCGAGCTTCTGAAACATGATGTTATACTGGTAAACAAACAAGCTGCCTTGCTTCAGGTTGCGAAATTCCTCACGCTTGCTCTCAACAACACTCTGAGGAATATGGTGAGCTTTGAAATCTTGATGGAATTCATCCCAGGTAATCACATGGCCTCCTTTGAAATCTTTGTATTACTGATACCACTCTGCAGCTTGGTCTTTGAGTTGGAATGAGGCAAACTTGACAAAGTCCACAGGCCTGACGTTGCTGCACTCAAAATGTGTCGGGGATATACCCCGTGGTATGACCCGGCCAGGCTTGGCGTTTTCATTGGTAACCCATCGGAGGACTGGCGACTCACGAGCCTAGCGACTCAAGGATGGCCCTAACATCAGGTCAGACAGAAGACTAGGCCCAGAAGGCCGGCTCATGTTATGGTGGGCCGGCTTAAGAGAAAAGGTATAAGGAATATTCTTCTACAAAGGAAGCAAGACTAGGACTCCACTTGTAATAGAGTAATTCTAATCCTACTAGGACTAGTCATGTAACCCGCCCCTTCAACATATATAAGGAGGGGCAGGGCACCCCAAGAGGGAGAGGCAAGAAACAATCTCTAGGGCTAGACACAACTAAAGGAGAGCCGGCTATGCGGCGACTCTCTTATGAGCATAATGAGATCTTGCCACAAACAGCATTTAGGGTTATTACCGGATGATGTTTCCCAGGGTCCGAAGCTGTCTAAATCCTTGTCTTATGTTGCGTTTTTCGATTCCGCTCAACCCCTCTCAACCTACCACATAGATGCGTTGGCCTCGCGACTAAGTCCTGACACTAATGACATCTGCCGTGACAATTCCACGATAGTTGGCGCCCACCGTGGGGCTTGCGCACGGTAGTGTTGAGTTTTTGGAGGGATCAATATGTCAGATGAAGAAGAGCCGGCACACAGCAGTCGCGCAGGATAACCCGACATGGTACAACCTTAAGCAGATCCGGCAAATTCAGCAGTCAACTGCAACAAATCATGAGCGTGAAGAAAAAGATTTTTGATCTACGAGAAGTGAGATTAAGGAGATTAAGGTTTCCTCTGTACGCGCGGCCGCAGGGGTCTACTTTCCGTTAAACAGCAGTCTGTACGGATTAAGTCCCGCGAGGCACGGTCGATTTACTCAGCGGATGTTCCAAGAAAAAAATTCATCAGCTCAAAACGCTGGGCGCGAAGGACCAGTGTATCCACAGCGTGCAAGCCTTGCCGGGTCATCGATCATGAAGCAGAACCAGCCAAAGATCCACAGAAATCAAATCTCGTTTCTCAAGGCAATTCTGGAGGGTGCACCACGGACTCCCAAAGAAATTCTCTTTTTTGTGCACAAGAAGACAAGCCAATCTATGGTATACACATGACGTGGAGGAGAGAAAGCAATGCCACGGTTAATTCATGGCCGGTACTAGTCAGACTTCAATGGTACATAGGTTACCGAGACCGTCAGGGATTTCACTGCAGATTTAATCCGTGCAGCGGACATGTCCGATTGCTTCTATGTCTTCCTGCTCACACGCGGCTGTCCGAGCCCCGAGGAGATTGAGATCTGTACTTCCCATGTGTGCTGATTACTAATACAGTTTGTCTAATTTACATTTAGATGTTTTTTAAGAATGTTACATCTAACCTCCCACAAGTATATAATGCATCAACAAGAAACAAAAAAACTAGGACAAAAAAAAAATAGACCATAAACAGAATGAAAATCAGTCTAGATATGACATAACTATATCACATCTAGATGTGTTCTAGACAGACCCTTACTAATACTACACTATTTGGCATTTGACGAACAACCAAGTACATCACATGGAAATAAAAAAAGAGGGCTCCAGGGGAGCGCTACTAGGCCAAACTACTACTTACAGAGCAGGGCTGTACACCCGTCCCATCTTTTCAAGGCTGCTATAAAAAAAGAGGGGTGCCATGCTATCAGACAAAATTATCAGGGCTGTTTCAAGTACTAGTGCATTTTCATCGAGTGCATTATAACCAAGGATCATGTAAGAGCGGTGGCGACTCGGCTGCGTCTGTACTGATTCTAATGCCGCGGTCGACTCACACATCCACTCTGTCTTGAGCCACTTCGATCGGCACATTCTGAGGATTATGTATCGTCTGAATATATCAGGTGATATCCATCCGGTTTACTTTTTATTAGTACCTATTAATTTTTTTGTGAAAACAACCACTTTGCCCTATAGTATTGTTATACGCGGGTACATTATTCATCACAAAGTGGTATTATACTGCGGAGATGGAGACACACCAAACATTATTTGGCACAGGTGGTTGTCCTTACTCAACAGATTCCCGCACCGGCTTACAACGCCGTGGCCGTCTCTCGCATCCGCGCCGGCTTACAAACGAGGAGGGCAACTTGCTAGTCCGCACCGGCTTACAAATACCGCTGTCGACTCTCTCAACCTCACTGGCTTACAACACCATGACCGACTCATCTGTTATTCGGGCAAATCCGATGACATCCCTCTAAGTATATTTTTTTGGCATATATTCACTTTTGCCAAAGAACAATTAATTTGGTTTGTGTATTTTTGTATGCAGGACAATTGTTTACTGCAAAAGTAAGGGTCATGGATATATGACTCGCCCCACTATTATGATGCACCATCATCTTACCATGCCATAATGCACAAAGAATATATGTGCAAGCCGCCGCCTCTGCGGCCCAGTTTACATCAACATGATGAGGCCGAACAGCCTGTCCGCGTGGTTTCACCGTGCCTACCTGACCCACCCCCGCATGAGGTCCCATACTGTTCGGCTGCTGTGGTTGTTTGCCTATCTGGATAAAAAAAAGTCAAAGTGGTTAGATGCTAAAAAAAGGGGGGGGGTAACATGACCTGGAGGATTAATCCTGAGCCGCCCTGTGCTGCGCTTTAAGCCGACACCTCCACCGCAGCTATAAGAGAGTGGCAAAAAATAGCTAAAGTTACTGGAGGTGATCTATGGACGTTATATACGACTCGTTATTTCGTCCAAGACAAATCAGTTGAAAGTTGTCCAATCAATTCTTATTGATGCATTTTCTTCGAGAACAATTACTCTCGCTTGTGCAATTTCTTATGCAGAAAAATTTATCATTACAAAAGAGGCTATCAAGCTATGGCTCTTGCCTACACCGGATGGATCAATGGACAGTGTCAATTATAACCCACTGAGATTCAACATATTCCAGCAATCCATTGGTTATATCATGGTCAACCACGGAGAGTCTCAAACCAACTCCTCGAGTAGTCTTAAGACTCGGGGGCTACAATGACATGACTCGGTCCCGGAGGCTACTGCTATATTGATGAAAATTTAAAAGGCTGTCAGGAATATTTCGGCTCACAATGATGCTTCCGGTTTACAATCCGGTTCAAGGTAAATTTATCCACCACAAAGCTTTGAAGCTCTCAAATCCGGTTCAAAATCCGTCTCAAGGTAAATTTGTCTCTCGCAAAGCTTTGAAGCTCTCAATATCCGGTTTAAGAATTTCTGGTTCAAGAAGAATTTATCTCTCGCAAAGCTCGAGTTCTCAGGAAAAATTAAAGGGACCAAAGAGAGTCTGTTGCAAGGCACAACTCAAACATAGGTACCCTACTTCAAAAGACCATTGGGGGCTGATTGTACTCGAATTTAGCTTAACCCTCTTGGTCCGGCTCATGATCGTATTCGAATCTAGCTGTTAAACCTCATGATCACTAGGGGGCTTCCTGTTCAAACATAGGTCGTATTCGAACCAAAGAGAACATAGCTGTCGGTACCCTCTTGATCGGCACACTGCCAAACTCACTAGGGGGCTTCTTGATCGTATTCGAATCATAGCTTAACCCCTTTTGGGTCCGACTTGGATCGTATTCGAATCAGGGTCGTTAAAAACCTCTCAAGGTCATTTGGGGGCTTCCTGTTCAAACATAGGTCGTATTCGAATCAAAGAGAACATAGCTGTCGGTACCCTCTTGATCGGCGCAACGCCAAAGCCACTGGGGGCTACATGATCATATTCGAATCCTAGCTTAACCCCTTTGGAACGGTTTACTGATCATATTCGAATCAGAAACCTTGATTTTTATTTGGTTTAAGTTTTTGCAAACAATCTTTGGTTTTGTCTTGAGACTTCTTTGTTCGGATCTAAGTATAAGTGTGGTTTCGTTTAAACCCGGATTGGCTTTGGACGATAAGTCGCCAGCATGTGACAATCATCATATATTTGGAAGTATTGGCTTCTAAGGATTGGGTTATCACCCTTACTGCACAGGTCATGTAAACCGGCAGTACAAATTCAATATCACAATGGTTATATGTGGGATATTATGACCCGCCCTGCGGTAAACCGCCAAGGGATCTTGTGATCTACTTGTGTGCAGGATAAGACTACATTTGGGTGGTTATCCGCCCTGGCTTTTGACGTAAAGTCGCGAGGGCATATGTTGTTTAAACTCTATGCAGGATTTGCAGAGCTATGACTTACATAAATGATTAAGTTCCAGCCCATCATCAAAGATTGAAATTGGTGTCTCAAAAGGGTTATCAATTCTTGATTTTCTCAAAGGCTATAAGCCACCGGGTTATAAAAATTCCGGTTTACAATGGAGGCGTATTAAATCGTCATCGGCCAAGAGCCACCGGGTATTTAAGCTCCGGGTTTACTTATCAACAGATGAGGTTTTTAAAGTCACTTTAGCGCAATGGCTATTCTATTATCAATGGATATGATTTATTCTGTAATTGAAGGAATAGTCCCGAGTCGCTGCAGGCTTACGACCCGGCACTTGGGGGCTACATTATTAAAGTTGAGGTTACATCAAATATGCAAGTCCCATGTCACTGCCAGCATGCACCATGACACTTGGGGGCTAATGCAAAGCCATTTTTTCTGGCCTTATTGAAGATCCAACTCATCACATTGTAATGAGCCGGCCTTTGGGGGCTACCAATTGCTCCTGTCAACAAATCAAGGTACACAAGTTTTAAATCTATTATATTGAAAGGTCCACTACTCAGTTGGAAGAGTACACAGCTCTTAACCTTATGGACGTGGGTTCGAGCCCCATGGAGAGGATTACAGCATATCATTTTCTTTTCAAGGAAATATATATAAAGTCCCAGCTCAATATTATCTTACTGAGCCGGCCCTTGGGGGCTACATGTCGCTGCTCAAGTCTACATCTACAAAGTCCCTGCTCATCATTGCATAAATGACCCGACCCTTGGGGGCTACACCAGTTGAAGTTTTTGTGAGCATACGACAATTACAAGTCCCAGGTTGATGCAAGCATGAGAACCCGGCACTTGGGGGCTACAGGTAACACGGATATAAGGAGAAATACTTTCGAATTCTCAGTTTTGAGCAAATCAGATTGACCCGGCGTCACCAATCATTATGACCCGGCGTCGGCAACAATTATGACTCGATGCCATCAATATTTACAAACTGGCAATTTTGGTAATATTAAATTGACAAGTTCTACATCTTCAAACTGGCTGAATATCAGATGAGTATTTCAAGACCAATATTTCTTAAGCCGGCGCTTTGGAAGCCGACTCAAGTGGATTATTCTTCACAATATTTCTACAAGAGACCAATGTCAGCAAATTGACTTTGAAGCTAGCCTATTGACCCGGACTTTTCAAAAGAAGTATCTGGATTTTTTGCATTGAAAAAGTTGAAACATATCTGCTAAAGAAGATTTGCTATGAGATCATGGATGTCGGTGTCAAAACCGGTGGATCTTGGGTAGGGGGTCCCGAACTGTGCGTCTAGGCCGGATGGTAACAGGAGGCAGGGGACATGATGTTTTACCCAGGTTCGGGCCCTCTTGATGGAGGTAAAACCCTACGTCCTGCTTGATTGATATTGATGATATGGGTAGTACAAGAGTAGATCTACCATGAGATCAGAGAGGCTAAACCCTAGAAGCTAGCCTATGGTATGATTGTATGTTGTGGTTGTTGTCCTACGGACTAAAACCCTTCGGTTTATATAGACACCGGAGAGGGTTAGGGTTACACAAGGTCAGTTACAAAGGAGGAGATATACATATCCGTATTGCCTAGCTCGCCTTCCACGCCAAGTAGAGTCATATCCGGACACGAGACGAAGTCTTCAATCTTGTGTCTTCATAGTCTAACAATCCGTCCAATGGAGATAGTCCGGCTGTCCGGAGACCCCCTAATCCAGGACTCTCTCAGTAGCCCCTGAACCAGGTTTCAACGATGATGAGTCCGGCGCGCAGTATTGTCTTCGGCATTGCAAGGCTGGTTCCTTCTCTGAATACATCACAGAAGAATTTGAATACGAGGATAGTGTCCGACCCTGCAAAATAAGTTCCACATACCACTGTAGAGAGAATAATATTTTCACAGATCTAATTTGCTGGCTTGTTTTGGCAGCATGATGTTATGTCATGACCCGGTGATTATTCGAACCGTCTTTCTTCAACCAGCTCCACACATAACGCGAGGCGGTTTCTTGACACGTCTTGTCAAAGCAAAGATCGTGTTCCCCCAATTACGGGATTCTCATTAATACGGTTGTGGGTAACCCAACCGTGTCTAGGACTCCTAGATTATAGGCAAGTCCCAAACGGCTACGGAGAGGATGCTTGACATTCATCCTCTTTATAAAGGGACAAGGTTTTCGCTTTTTCCCTCTCGTGCTCAATCGAACCCCTCCCCGCCTCGAGTTCTAACACCCAAAGCCCAGGTCAGGTGCTCCGGATCTTCAATCATGTCCGGATCCAGCCTTCAAGGCTGATGGATGCCCTCCTCCGTTACAGAAGAGGATATCAAGAAGTTGAGGGAGGCCAAATACCTGACCGCCGAGGTTTCGCATCTGCTGCCTTCTCGAGGGCAGGTCGTCCCTACTCCCGAACCCAACGAGAACGTCATGTTCGTCTCCCACTTCCTTCGAGGCATAGGCCTCACTCTGGATCCCTTCGTCAAGGGTTTGATGTTCTATTATGGGCTAGATTTCCACGATCTAGCTCCGGACTCCTTTCTCCAGATGTCGACATGCATTGTCGTGTGTGAGGCCTTCCTCCGCATTACCCCTCACTTCGGCCTGTGGCTTTGAAGTGAAGCCGAAGATGATCGAGGGGCAACATTGTAACACCCGGATGATTAAGCAACAGTGATCACCTCGGTTACTGTGGCTAACCTCACGTTGATTCGAACCCGGTCTACAAATAAATTCAAAACAAAACCAAAGATAAAAGGTTTCAAAAACTAAAACTAAAATGTTCGGGGGTTGTCTAAACTAGCAAACCTAATTGTGGTGGGGTGCACTAATTTTTGTAAAATGCTTTGGCATTTTAAATAATCTAAAAACAGAAAAGAAGATTAATAAAAGAAAAGAAAGAAAAAAAAAGGGGAGAGGGAGGGGAAAACCCCCTGGCCCAGCCAGTTCCCCCACCCCACCTGGCCCCTGGCCTGGCCCAACTCCCCCCCCCCTTTTTGGCCGGCCCATCGGCCCAGCCGCCCCGGCCACTTACCCTCCCACCCCCCGCGGCCGAACCCTAGCCGCCCCACTCTTCCCCCCCCCACGCGCCCCACCCCTCTCCCCTGCCCTCGCCCGATCTGGATCGGGGGCGGAGACCCCCCCGACCGCGCCCCCTCCGTCGACCCCGACGGCCCCCGCCCTCCCCGACGCCGGTGCACGCCTCCCCGCCCTCCTCCTCGCCCCCCCTCCCCCCCCGTGGATCCCCTCTCTCCCCTCGTCCCCCTCCCGAGCGCCACCACCGCCCCCCCCCCGTCGGCTCCGCCCCGTCTCCGGCTCCCCTGCCACGGCCCCTGATCGCCGCTTCACCGCGGGCAGTGCACCGCTCCGGCCACGGCCTCGCCCCGGGCACCGCTCGCGCCGGCTGCGCCCCTCACCTGCGCCTCCCCGCTCGTCACCGGTGACGCTGCAGCCCTCCTCCGGCCACGCCACCGCCCCCACTAGATGCGCCTCTGCGCGCTCGTTCGAACGAGCCCAGGCGTGCGCGGATCCGTGCCCTGTGCGCACTTTCCGGTGAACTCCGGCGGGTCTGCGCCGTTGCTTTTGGTCGCCGGCGGCGAGGGCCGGCCCTGCTGACCTGGCACTGCGGGTCCCACCACCTGGGCCGCTGACTGGTGGGCTCAGGGCCCCCTGTTGGCCTGTTGACTGGGTCAACTACTGACTGGGCTGCCCCTATCCCACTGACATGGGGGCCCCAGCCCCAGAACGTTTCGTTAAAAAAAAAGGAATTAAAAATAAATAAAATAAATAAATAAATAATAAAATAAATAAAAACAATAAATATAATTAATAAAATTAAAATGATTTAATAAAATTATTAATTAATTAATTAATTAATTAAGTTAATTAATCCGGTTTAATTAAATTAATTAACTAGTTAAGATTAATTAAACTGTAATTAGATTAACCTAAACCCTAATTAACCTAAATAGAGGATGACAGGTGGGTCCCACTGGACCCACATGTCAGGGTTGACTCAGTCAACCCCTGTTGACTGCTGACGTCAGCATGACATCATGCTGACGTCATAAATACATTTTTTTCGAATTAATTAAATAAATAATTAAATTCCAAAATTTATTAAAATCTTTTAAAAATCATATCTTTTAATCCGTAACTCGGATTAAAATATTTTCAACATGAAAGTTGCTCAGAACGACGAGACGATTCCGGATACGCAGTCCGTTCGTCCACCACACCCCCCTAACCTATCGAACCCGCAACTTTCCCCCTCCGGCTCCTCTGCCCGAAAACACGAAACACCGGGAATACTTTCCCGGATGATTCCCCCTTGACCAGTACCACCTTATACCATGTTAGGGCACGCCTAGCATCGCTTCTTGACATGTCATGCATCGATATGCATCTGTTTACTTGGTATTCATTGTTTCTTCCCCCTCTTCTCTCCGGTAGACTACGAGACCGACGCTGCTGCTGCCCAGTTCGACTACGGAGTTGACGACCCCTCTCTCTTGCCAGAGCAACCAGGCAAGCCCCCCCCTTGATCACCAGATATCGCCTATTCTTCTCTATACTGCTTGCATTAGAGTAGTGTAGCATGTTACTGCTTTCCGTTGATCCTATTCTGATGCATAGCCTGACATTGTTGCTACACCTGTTGATACCTTACCTGCAATCCTAAATGCTTAGTATAGGATGCTAGTTTATCATCATTGGCCCTACATTCATGTCAGTCTGCCTTGCTATACTATCGGGCCGTGATCACCTGGGAGGTGATCACGGGTATATATTATACATACATACATACTATACAGATGGTGACTAAAGTCGGGTCAGCTCGAAGAGTACCCGCGAGTGATTCACGGATTGGGGGCTGAAAGGACCTTTGTCCCGACGGCCCTCTGTGTGGATCTTTTGTGGCGGAGCGACAGGGCAGGTTGAGACCACCTAGGAGACAGGTGGGCCTGGCCCTGTTCGGCGTTCGCGGATACTTAACACGCTTAACGAGATCTTGGTATTTGATCTGAGTCTGGCTACGAGCCTATACGCACTAACCATCTACGTGGGAGTAGTTATGGGTATCCCGACGTCGTGGTATCAGCCGAAGCACTTCAGACGTCAGCGACGGAGCGGCGCGCGCCGGATTGGAACGTAAGCCTGCTCTTGTATTAAGGGGCTAGTTCTGCTTTCGGCCGCGTACGCAACGTGCAGGTGTGCTATGGGCGATGGGCCCAGACCCCTGTGCGCTTAGGTTTAGACCGGCGTGCTGGCCTCTCTGTTTTGCCTAGGTGGGGCTGCGACGTGTTGATCTTCCGAGGCCGGGCATGACCCAGGAAAGTGTGTCCGGCCAAATGGGATCGAGCGTGTTGGGCTATGTGGTGCACCCCTGCAGGGAAGTTTAATCTATTCGAATAGCCGTGATCTTCGGTAACAGGACGACTTGGAGTTGTACCTTGACCTTATGACAACTAGAACCGGATACTTAATAAAACACACCCTTCCAAGTGCCAGATACAACCGGTGGTCGCTCTACCTCAGGGATATGAGGAGGGGATCGCCGGGTAGGATTATGCTATGAGATGTTACTTGGGAGATGCTACTTGGAGGACTTCAATCTACTCTCTTATACTTGATGCAAGACGAAGGCTGCCAGAAGCGTAGTCTTCGATAGGACTAGTTATCCCCCTCTTATTCTGGCTTTCTGCAGTTCAGTCCACTGATATGGCCTCCTTACACATATACCCATGCATATGTAGTGTAGTTCCTTGCTTGCGAGTACTTTGGATGAGTACTCACGGTTGCTTTCTCCCCCCTTTTTCCCCCTTTCCCTTCTTTCTGGTTGTCGCAACCAGATGCTGGAGTCCAGGAGCCAGACGCCACCGTCGACGACGACCCCTACTACACCGGAGGCGCCTACTACTACGTGCTGCCCGCTGACGACGACCTGGAGTAGTTAGGAGGATCCCAGGCAGGAGGCCTGCGCCTCTTTCGATCTGTATCCCAGTTGTGCTAGCCTTCTTAAGGCAAACTTGTTTAACTTTTGTCTGTACTCAGATATTGTTGCTTCCGCTGACTCGTCTATGATCGAGCATTGTATTCGAGCCCTCGAGGCCCCTGGCTTGTATTATGATGCTTGTATGACTTATTTTATTTGTAGAGTTGTGTTGTGATATCTTCCCGTGAGTCCCTGATCTTGATCGTACACATTTGCGTGCATGATTAGTGTACGATTGAATCGGGGGCGTCACAAGTTGGTATCAGAGCCGACTGCCTGTAGGAATCCCCCTTCCACACTCCTTGGCCGAAGTCGAGTCTAGACATTACAAAAACTTTTACTAACTTGGCTGTGTGCCTTACGGGCCCACGTCGCCATCGGGTGGTACTAGGATCTTTTACTCCTCGACCTTTACTCTGGGACTCTGAACTCTTTTCTACTCGGGTTAAACGAATTTACTAACTCTGACATTAGGATCCCGTTACCACGTTCACCCCGAAGTTGGATAAGACATAGTTATTCTGTAGGATAGCATTTTGAATAGTGCCCGTGTTGTCATTTGACTCCATTGAAACATCTTTGTTTTCAGATGGAACCCGCGAGGCAGGTCGTGCGCCACACTGCGGCCATTGGTGCCTCAGGATCACCTGCTGTGCTAGCTGATATGATGACCTATCTGGGTTATCGCTGGCACCCTGAGTACACCGTCTACGAGGAGTACCAGGACTTTAACCAGGAGCAGTACCGTGCCATCGTCCACCTCTACTCTCGGGAGTATGAGTCCACTACCGTGCTGCACACCGCTCATGGTGTTGGAGTGACCATCGAGATGGCAGTCCACGATGCGGCTCATGCTGCTCTGACACGTCTTCGTGGAGAGTATCAGGCATTGGACACTTCCCCTTTCAGGCACATTCCTATCGCATCTGACGTTGGTGCGGAGGGATACTACACTGCCGCCTACTCCACCGTCACCCGAGAGCCGTTCCACCATCAGCGCCTGGTTCTGCATGCTGATGGGCTGGACCGAGCTAACAGAGCTCTTCGCCACGAGTTGTACACCACTCGTCAGCACCTTTACAGGGCTCTGACGCGGTTGCACCCCTTTGTCCGGTCTGGACAGCTGCCGCGTTCTGCGATCTACCCCACCAGGACTGTGATGCCCCACGGTGTCGGATGGCCAGAGGTGGGAGGCTACTCTCCCACACTTGGTCCTCTTCTGCCACCTGAGCGTCGGGTTCTACACCAGAGTATCCGCGGCCCCCAGGCCACTGACGTGGAGGACTATCCGTTGCCTCACTACCAGCTGTCAGGTTACAGCTACCTTCACAGTACCTCCTGGGACTGATGTAGTCTTGTTCATTAGTCTTAGATGCACTCGCGAGCCTGCGTGCCGCCTATGATGACTTAGTCTATGTACGGAACTCTGTGTACTGAACTCTATGTCCGAACCCTTTTGTAAGTTATGCCGACTATCTATGTGGTATCTGTCGTGCTCCTTTCATTATGCATGTTTCATCATGAATGACTCTTGTCTATGCAAATTCTCAATACTGAACTACCCCTGTTATATATTAGCAGGATGGTTAGACCAGCTGGTCGTGGTCGTGGTGGCAACTTCCCACCACCGCCTGAGTACATGGCTGGTATGATCCAACAACTTGAGATGAATCGCCAGTTCATGGAAAACATGATGGCTCAGTTTCCTCGCCCCAATATGAACCAGCATCCAAACACAACAACTCTGCAGGATTTCATACGCCTCAACCCAAGTGTGTACCGCAGCTCAACCCAGCCGCTGGATGCTGATGACTGGCTCCGTGACATCACCTATGAGATGGAGTCTGCTGATGTAGCCCCTGCCAGCTATGTCACTTTTGCTTCCTTCTTCCTGAAGGGACCCGCAGCTCAATGGTGGGACAGCCATAGGCGTACTCTGCCAGTTGGGACAATCATCTCCTGGCCAGACTTTCAGGCTGCCTTCCGTGCCCGCTTCATTCCTCAGGGAGTCATGGACCGGAAGAAGCGTGAGTTTCGCAACCTCACCCAAGGCAACAAGACTGTTGAAGCTTATCAGCGAGAGTTTCTGGACTTGTCTCGCTATGCTGAAGAGGACATTGCAACTGATGCACGTAGGCAGGAGAAGTTCCGTGACGGCCTTCAAGCTGACATCAAGCTCGCACTTCTAGTGCACGACTTTGCTGATTTCGCCACCTTGGTGAATAAGGCCATCAATGTTGAGACTGGTCTTCAAGATCACCATAGCTCTCAAAGGCGCAACCGTGACACGGGCTCATCTTCGGGCCCGCCCTCGCAGAAGCGTAAGATATGGATCCCAAACAGCATGTACCGTCCTAATGCACCAGCCCCAAGGCAGTCTTATGCTGCACCTCGTCTGCCTACTGCTCCAACTAGGCAGCCAAGGCTTCCAGCTCCGCCACCCCAAGCTCCTGTTCCCACTCCCAATAATGGCCTGTGCTACAAGTGTGGTCAACCAGGTCACCGTGCTAGGGATTGCTTTCAGAATCAGAATCAACTGGCCCTTCCAGCTACTGGCCGTGGAAACAACCAGGCCCGCAACAACAATGCCAAGTCTTATGGCCGTGTTCATGCCAACCACATTGATCTGAATGAAGCTCAAGACCAGCCTGCTACTGTGATGGGTACACTCCTCGTAAATTCAGTACCAGCATCCGTTTTATTTGATACAGGTGCATCGCATTCATTCATGTCAGAAGATTTTGCATACAAGCACGATGTTAAATTTGAGCAGATGAACACTCCGGTAGTGGTAAAAACCCCCGCGGGACAATGTCAGACCTCCATGGTTGGCATTGACGTCCCCGTGGAAATCGAAGGGTTGGAGTTTCGTGCCTCGCCCATTATACTGAAGTCGTCTAACATTGACCTCATTCTGGGAATGGATTGGTTAAAGGCGCATACTGCTTCTATCGTTTGCGCCACTAAGACCGTCCATCTGCTACACCCTTCTGATGAAATAATTAGCTACGATGCTCATCTGGTTCGGAATGCCGAGGCCAGACTTTATGCCTTAAACGCATTGAACGCTGCACCACTTGAGGGCATTGAAAACATTCCCGTCGTGCGTGAATTCCTAGACGTCTTTCCTGAAGAACTCCCAGGGATTCCCCCTGCTAGAGCTGTCGAATTCGTCATCGACTTGAAACCAGGCACCACTCCTATAGCCAAGCGACCCTACAAGATGCCGCCGCATGAACTCCTTGAGCTTAAGGAGGAAATCGATAATTCTCTTCGAAGTGGTTTCATTCGCCCAAGTTGCTCTCCTTGGGGAGCACCTTCTCTCTTTGTCAAGAAGAAAGATGGGACAAACCGGTTGGTCCAAGACTACCGTCCTATAAACCAAGCTACCATTCAGAATAAGTATCCTCTTCCTCGGATCAATGATCTGTATGATCAATTGGCTGGATCATCAGTGTTCTCTAAACTCGACTTGAGGTTGGGTTACCATCAGATCCGTGTTCGTGAGGAAGATATCCCCAAGACCGCCTTTGTGACTCGTTATGGTTCATACGAGTACACCGTCATGTCTTTCGGCTTAACCAATGCTCCAGCCACCTTCTCTCGCCTGATGAACTATATATTCATGGATTACCTCGACAAGTTCGTCGTGGTTTATCTGGATGATATTCTGGTATTTTCCAAGAACGAAGAGGAACATGCTGAACATCTTCGCCTCGTGCTGGAAAAGCTACGAGAGCATCAACTTTATGCCAAGTTCTCCAAATGTGAATTCTGGCTTCCCGAAGTAACCTATCTCGGGCATGTCATCTCTAAGGATGGTATTGCCGTCAACCCTGAACGAGTTCAGGCTATTCTCGATTGGACTCCTCCGAAGAACGTTAAGCAAGTCAGAAGTTTTCTCGGTCTCGCCAGCTACTGCCGTCGATTCGTCGAGAACTTCTCCAAGATTGCCAGGCCTCTGACTAACCTATTGCATAAGGGCGTCAAGTTCCAATGGACAGATAAATGTCAGGAAAGTTTCCAGGCACTCAAGGACAAGTTGACTTCTGCCCCAGTACTAGCTCCACCTGATACTAAGAAGGACTTCGTCATTTACTGCGACGCTTCCCGTCAAGGATTAGGCTGTGTCCTAATGCAAGAGCGCAAAGTGGTTGCTTATGCCTCTCGTCAATTGCGCCCTCACGAAGAGAACTACCCAGTTCACGACCTCGAACTTGCTGCTGTCATTCATGCACTAAAACAGTGGCGACATTACCTACTCGGTAATCGTTGCGAGATCTTCACTGACCACCAAAGTCTGAAGTATCTATTTACTCAGCCAGACCTGAACCTCCGTCAGCAGAGATGGATGGAGACTGTTGCAGACTTTGATTTGGGTATTTCCTATACCCCAGGCAAGGCTAATGTAATGGCTGATGCCTTGAGCCGCAAGTCTTACTGCAACCACCTCCAGGTTCACAAAGTCCAGCCCTCACTTGTTGAAGAATTCAGAAAGCTAAACCTCCATATTGTTCCTCCGGGTGCACTCGCTCCCCCTCCCCCGGAGTTCCGCAAGATGAATCTCCGTGTTGTTTCCCAGGGTTCCCTCTATACCCTGGCTGTTGAACCCGATCTCGTGGGCACCATAAAGACAATGCAGGGATTTGACTCTGAAGTCTACAAGATTAAGCAAGACCTCAAAGAAGGAAGTTCCTCATCCTTCACTATTGCTGATGATGGCGCCTTGTACTTCAAAGGCCGCCTAGTGGTGCCGTGTAAGAAGGAAAACCTGAATATGACCCAGGAGGTTATGAAAGAAGCTCATGATACGCCTCTATGTATCCATCCTGGTAGTACGAAGATGTATCAAGACATTCGTCAGAGATTCTGGTGGTCTAACATGAAGCAAGACATTGCTCGTTATGTTGCTGAATGTGACGTTTGCCGTCGTATCAAAGCAGAACATCAAAGGCCTGCTGGAACTCTGCAACCTATATCTATTCCGGAATGGAAATGGGACCATGTCGAGATGGACTTCGTTACTGGATTTCCCCAAATCGCAAAAGGTAATGATGCTATTCTTGTCGTCATTGACCGACTTTCTAAGGTTGCACATTTTCTGGCGGTCAAGGAAACGATCACTGCTAGTCAGCTTGCAACTCTCTACATGACCAGAATTGTTTCGCTTCACGGTATTCCACTGGTTATCAGTTCAGACCGTGGCAGTTTATTCACTTCAAGATTCTGGGCAAGTTTCCAAGAAGCTATGGGCACTCATCTGTCTTTCAGCACTGCTTTTCATCCTCAGTCACAAGGGCAAGTTGAACGTGTCAACCAAGTTCTCGAAGACATGCTTCGAGCTTGTGTTATTTCCTTCGGCAAGAAATGGGAGGAATCTCTTCCGTATGCTGAGTTCTCTTATAATAATAGCTATCAAGCTAGTCTGAAGATGGCCCCCTTCGAAGTGTTATATGGACGAAAGTGTCGAACCCCTCTGAACTGGTCAGAAACTGGGGAACGTCCACTCTTCGGTCCGGATATTATCCAACATGCCGAAGAACAAGTCCACATTATTCGCGAGAATCTCAAGACTGCTCAGTCACGTCAGAAGAGTCAGTATGACCGTCATCATAAAGACATGGTCTATCAACCTGGCGAAAAGGCCTATCTTCGCGTTACACCAATGAAGGGTGCTCACCGCTTCGGGATCAAGGGCAAGCTAGCTCCTCGCTATATTGGCCCATTCACTATTCTGGAAAGGCGTGGAAAAGTGGCATATCAACTGGAGCTTCCGTCGAACCTTTCTCAGGTTCACGATGTGTTCCATGTGTCACAACTCCGCCGTTGCTTCAAGGACCCAATCCGAGCTGTGGATCATGAAGTGCTCGAATTGCAACAGGACCTCTCCTATAAAGAGCAACCGGTCCGCATTCTCGACCAAGCTGAACGCCGCACACGCCAGAAGGCGATCAAGTTCCTCAAGGTCCAGTGGTCGAATCACTCTGAAGACGAAGCCACCTGGGAACGCGAGGATCGTCTGCGTGATGAATACCCCGCACTGTTTCCTTCTACCTCCTAAATCTCGGGACGAGATTTCTTGTAGTGGAGGAGATTTGTAACACCCGGATGATTAAGCAACAGTGATCACCTCGGTTACTGTGGCTAACCTCACGTTGATTCGAACCCGGTCTACAAATAAATTCAAAACAAAACCAAAGATAAAAGGTTTCAAAAACTAAAACTAAAATGTTCGGGGGTTGTCTAAACTAGCAAACCTAATTGTGGTGGGGTGCACTAATTTTTGTAAAATGCTTTGGCATTTTAAATAATCTAAAAACAGAAAAGAAGATTAATAAAAGAAAAGAAAGAAAAAAAAAGGGGAGAGGGAGGGGAAAACCCCCCTGGCCCAGCCAGTTCCCCCACCCCACCTGGCCCCTGGCCTGGCCCAACTCCCCCCCCCCTTTTTGGCCGGCCCATCGGCCCAGCCGCCCCGGCCACTTACCCTCCCACCCCCCGCGGCCGAACCCTAGCCGCCCCACTCTTCCCCCCCCCCACGCGCCCCACCCCTCTCCCCTGCCCTCGCCCGATCTGGATCGGGGGCGGAGACCCCCCGACCGCGCCCCTCCGTCGACCCCGACGGCCCCCGCCCTCCCCGACGCCGGTGCACGCCTCCCCGCCCTCCTCCTCGCCCCCCCCTCGCCCCCCCGTGGATCCCCTCTCTCCCCTCGTCCCCCTCCCGAGCGCCACCACCGCCCCCCCCCCCCCCGTCGGCTCCGCCCCGTCTCCGGCTCCCCTGCCACGGCCCCTGATCGCCGCTTCACCGCGGGCAGTGCACCGCTCCGGCCACGGCCTCGCCCCGGGCACCGCTCGCGCCGGCTGCGCCCCTCACCTGCGCCTCCCCGCTCGTCACCGGTGACGCTGCAGCCCTCCTCCGGCCACGCCACCGCCCCCACTAGATGCGCCTCTGCGCGCTCGTTCGAACGAGCCCAGGCGTGCGCGGATCCGTGCCCTGTGCGCACTTTCCGGTGAACTCCGGCGGGTCTGCGCCGTTGCTTTTGGTCGCCGGCGGCGAGGGCCGGCCCTGCTGACCTGGCACTGCGGGTCCCACCACCTGGGCCGCTGACTGGTGGGCTCAGGGCCCCCTGTTGGCCTGTTGACTGGGTCAACTACTGACTGGGCTGCCCCTATCCCACTGACATGGGGGCCCCAGCCCCAGAACGTTTCGTTAAAAAAAAAAGGAATTAAAAAATAAATAAAATAAATAAATAAATAATAAAATAAATAAAAACAATAAATATAATTAATAAAATTAAAATGATTTAATAAAATTATTAATTAATTAATTAATTAATTAAGTTAATTAATCTGGTTTAATTAAATTAATTAACTAGTTAAGATTAATTAAACTGTAATTAGATTAACCTAAACCCTAATTAACCTAAATAGAGGATGACAGGTGGGTCCCACTGGACCCACATGTCAGGGTTGACTCAGTCAACCCCTGTTGACTGCTGACGTCAGCATGACATCATGCTGACGTCATAAATACATTTTTTCGAATTAATTAAATAAATAATTAAATTCCAAAATTTATTAAAATCTTTTAAAAATCATATCTTTTAATCCGTAACTCGGATTAAAATATTTTCAACATGAAAGTTGCTCAGAACGACGAGACGATTCCGGATACGCAGTCCGTTCGTCCACCACACCCCCCTAACCTATCGAACCCGCAACTTTCCCCCTCCGGCTCCTCTGCCCGAAAACACGAAACACCGGGAATACTTTCCCGGATGATTCCCCCTTGACCAGTACCACCTTATACCATGTTAGGGCACGCCTAGCATCGCTTCTTGACATGTCATGCATCGATATGCATCTGTTTACTTGGTATTCATTGTTTCTTCCCCCTCTTCTCTCCGGTAGACTACGAGACCGACGCTGCTGCTGCCCAGTTCGACTACGGAGTTGACGACCCCTCTCTCTTGCCAGAGCAACCAGGCAAGCCCCCCCCCTTGATCACCAGATATCGCCTATTCTTCTCTATACTGCTTGCATTAGAGTAGTGTAGCATGTTACTGCTTTCCGTTGATCCTATTCTGATGCATAGCCTGACATTGTTGCTACACCTGTTGATACCTTACCTGCAATCCTAAATGCTTAGTATAGGATGCTAGTTTATCATCATTGGCCCTACATTCATGTCAGTCTGCCTTGCTATACTATCGGGCCGTGATCACCTGGGAGGTGATCACGGGTATATATTATACATACATACATACTATACAGATGGTGACTAAAGTCGGGTCAGCTCGAAGAGTACCCGCGAGTGATTCACGGATTGGGGGCTGAAAGGACCTTTGTCCCGACGGCCCTCTGTGTGGATCTTTTGTGGCGGAGCGACAGGGCAGGTTGAGACCACCTAGGAGACAGGTGGGCCTGGCCCTGTTCGGCGTTCGCGGATACTTAACACGCTTAACGAGATCTTGGTATTTGATCTGAGTCTGGCTACGAGCCTATACGCACTAACCATCTACGTGGGAGTAGTTATGGGTATCCCGACGTCGTGGTATCAGCCGAAGCACTTCAGACGTCAGCGACGGAGCGGCGCGCGCCGGATTGGAACGTAAGCCTGCTCTTATTAAGGGGCTAGTTCTGCTTTCGGCCGCGTACGCAACGTGCAGGTGTGCTATGGGCGATGGGCCCAGACCCCTGTGCGCTTAGGTTTAGACCGGCGTGCTGGCCTCTCTGTTTTGCCTAGGTGGGGCTGCGACGTGTTGATCTTCCGAGGCCGGGCATGACCCAGGAAAGTGTGTCCGGCCAAATGGGATCGAGCGTGTTGGGCTATGTGGTGCACCCCTGCAGGGAAGTTTAATCTATTCGAATAGCCGTGATCTTCGGTAACAGGACGACTTGGAGTTGTACCTTGACCTTATGACAACTAGAACCGGATACTTAATAAAACACACCCTTCCAAGTGCCAGATACAACCGGTGGTCGCTCTACCTCAGGGATATGAGGAGGGGATCGCCGGGTAGGATTATGCTATGAGATGTTACTTGGGAGATGCTACTTGGAGGACTTCAATCTACTCTCTTCTACTTGATGCAAGACGAAGGCTGCCAGAAGCGTAGTCTTCGATAGGACTAGTTATCCCCCTCTTATTCTGGCATTCTGCAGTTCAGTCCACTGATATGGCCTCCTTACACATATACCCATGCATATGTAGTGTAGTTCCTTGCTTGCGAGTACTTTGGATGAGTACTCACGGTTGCTTTCTCCCCCCTTTTCCCCCTTTCCCTTCTTTCTGGTTGTCGCAACCAGATGCTGGAGTCCAGGAGCCAGACGCCACCGTCGACGACGACCCCTACTACACCGGAGGTGCCTACTACTACGTGCTGCCCGCTGACGACGACCTGGAGTAGTTAGGAGGATCCCAGGCAGGAGGCCTGCGCCTCTTTCGATCTGTATCCCAGTTGTGCTAGCCTTCTTAAGGCAAACTTGTTTAACTTTTGTCTGTACTCAGATATTGTTGCTTCCGCTGACTCGTCTATGATCGAGCATTTGTATTCGAGCCCTCGAGGCCCCTGGCTTGTATTATGATGCTTGTATGACTTATTTTATTTGTAGAGTTGTGTTGTGATATCTTCCCGTGAGTCCCTGATCTTGATCATACACATTTGCGTGCATGATTAGTGTACGATTGAATCGGGGGCGTCACAAACATGCAGCGTGCGGAGGCACATCAATAGGCAAGATGGCAGGAGCTCCATGGCCGAAAGGTTCCTTTCCAGAGGTGTCCGAATTATGGCAACGGGAGTGGTTTTACGTCACGGCTCCCAGAAGTGCCAAGTGGGCGGCTGCCCCCGCCTTCCACTCGGGCCCCCCACCACAACTGATGTCATGGATTAGCAGAGGTCTGAGCTGGGGTCCAGCCAAGGACGTGCCTATACTGCAAAGCCGCATTCAAGATCTCTTCAAGGGAGATTTTAATTTGGTTGTGGTAATGCAAGTTATGCTGGTTCGTCAAGTCCAGCCTTGCAAACGCCGGCCCCTTTGCTTGTGGGAGTTCAACCCAGAAGGACCGCGTGCCATTCAGAGTTTCCTCGGCCTAACGCATGAGGAGATGTACAAGTCGTTCTTCGGACCTCAAATAGAGTGTCCGGATAATACCGAGGACGTGGGCCTGAGCAGTAACCGCGCCGCCGAACAAGTAAGAAATCCTCTAGCCGAACACACCGTCTTTTACTCATCATGAAGTTATTTCTGAGAGTTTGCTCTTTGACCAGGACTGGCTAACAAAGGCGAAGATGATTCGGTGTTTGGCCCCCCTCCCTGAGGGTTTGGAAAATCCGGTATTGGAAAAGATGCTCGAGCTCGCACCTTGCCCGGAGCCCTCGAAGGAAGATACAGGGGGAAATAATACGGGCAGACGCGGGCCCCCATCGCTGCCAGTTCCAACCGAGGGAATGAGCGCCTCCATGAAGGAGGATAACCGGGGGAGGAAAAGGACTGCTTCCGAGGATCCGGAAGCTGAGGCCTCCAAACGGGAGAAGAAGTCTCCAACAGAGGGTCCTAACTCGGGGGGTGCTCTTGCCGCACAAAGTCCGCGGGGGGATCAGCCCTCCAATGAGTCGTAAGTGATCCAAAAAATACTTTAATAGTGAAGGTATACTATCTTTCTTCTGAGAAAATGACCGCCGCATATATCTTGCAGTTCGAGCCTTAGCCCCTCTCAGCTGAGCTCGTCTTCGGGGGATCTTCTTTTGGAGATGATGGAGAGCGAAACGCCTCCCCCATACTCCTCCGCTCAAGAAGCGGGCGATCCTGAAGTGTCGTCACGAAGGGCCTCTTCGGATCCAGTGAGGCCAGAAGATGATCCCATAGACCCCCAAAGTCCCCAATGTCCGGCTCTCGAGGAGAGCAAATAAAAGAGTCCGGCACCGTCTGGTATGCGGTCGGACGTTCTGAGGGAGCTGGTGGGGCGAGCAGCCATCTCAGAAGAACACCGTACGCTGATGGGTACGATGATGGAAAGAATTTCGTCCACCGAAAGCGGATTACATGAAGCCTTTATCAGTCTACTGACAGGCTTTGAGGTACGTGAAATAATATGTGATAGTACCGCACATGTTAGGTGTGCCCTGTGTAGATAGTAGCCCCTGAGACTCTGGTTGTCGTCGAGAACGGCGGCGAACAGAGGATCATAGTCCTAGGCAATAACCAGACTGCCTTTATGTGCAGGTGGTGGAAGCTCTGGTGGCTAGCCGGACTAGTGAGTTTGCCGAATTAAAATGGCAACTGGATGCGGCAGATGCCGACATCGATCTTGTTAACAAGCGGCTTGACAAATCACAGGGTAAATAATGTTTTTTGGTGAATGTCACACAATAAGAGCAGCATGATGCCAGTATCTTTAATGTGTTGTGACTACAGACGGAGCTGCCACCATGGAGACCCTTCGGGCGGAACTCGCCCGAGCCAAGGAACAAGCGAGGGTTAGTAATGCGGCTGCTTTGAAGGCGGCCGAAGAGTTGAAAGCCGAGAAGGCCGCACATTGCGAGAGCCAAGAGAAGATGGCCAAGATGGCCGTAGAATTAAAAGACACTGCCGACCGTTGCCGGCTCCTTGAAAAAGAAAACCGAGCGAAGGCAACGGACCTTGAGAAGGCCACGATGGCGGACAAAGACACCCGCTATGCTATGAGAGCGAAGAAGGAGGAGCTGCTGGAAGCCGGGGATATTGCAGCTGGGAAGCCCTTCATGCTACGGAGGAAGTTCGGAGATCCACGGTATGCCCCTCTGGATCAGCTGTGGAGTTCGGCAGATGCGTATATGGACTTGGCGGCGAGTGCTGCCGATGCAGCCAAATACTTCCAAGGTCAAACAGATCGTGAAGTGGACAAGCTGTTCTGGTCGCAATTCAACGTTCCAGAGCATCCGCTTCCCTTGACTGATCAGCTAGCCGAATGGGCCGAACTTAATAGGTTGTCTGGACTCGCCATGAGGTCTGTTGTAGATCATTTGTGGCCGGAGAAGCCGAAGCCGAACAACTATTTCAGCTTAGTGCAGCAGTTCCTTGGTGCGGTGCCGCGCATCAACACGATGAAGAGGTCGGCGTGCATAGAATGCTCGCGGATGGCTTTTGCCCGTGTCAAGGCATACTGGGCGGAGATGGATGCTACCACTGTTGCGGCGCAAGGTTCGGCCATAGGCCGAGTAGCTGCCGAGCACTATTTTGAAGAGGTTCTTGAGGGTGCTCGTTTGATAGAGTCCCAGTGCTCGAAGAATATTATGTTTGAATGACATGTATTCCCATTGTAAATACAATGTTTTTATGAAATATAGTAAGGCTGTATTTATACTTTTGCCTGAAAGTAATATGATGCCTCTTGTGCGGCCGTTTATGTATACATGTGTATAACCTGAAAGATTGCAGTCGTCGGCTTCAGCCCCCACGCATATAATGCGGAGGTGCTCGCAAAAAACGCGTATTCACACTTAACCCAACGTCTTGGTCCTATTAAGGAGGTGATAGTGCACCGAACGAGGCAACCGGACTATAATGCTTTAACACTTTCACTTAGCCATAGGAGTTTGACAGTGGGGCTACTAGATAGCCCCTGGTGGCTCCGCACTCTCCCGATCTCGGGGTGCGTACATGCCTTGCCGGAAAGCGGCCCTTCATTAAGGCAGAGGAATTCTAACATTCTGATAGGTCATCGAGTGGTTGACAAGTCTCACGCTATATCATGACAGTCAGTTTTCGGCTTTCTCTACTGAGGTGCTCGTCCGGATGAACCAAGGCACAATCGCAGTAGTTCTCCTAGTGATGCCTTAGCTGATAAAGTGGAACGTAAGGCACCAAAACACAGGAGCTGGGCAAACCCAACATTTGACCAAAGACAATGATTCGGAGCTGATGCATATAAGGCCAAACTCGCGATGTCGAACACTCCCTAAGGTATTCGGTCTTTATGGTATAAACCGGGCCTAAATAGTGCCCTTTGTAAGAAGCCCCTTATGTCCAGGTACGTGCATTATTCTGACGTGGCCACATGCCAAGACGTTAGCATCCTTCTCAATTGTGCTGAGAATTCTGTGGATGTGTATCAACAAGAGACAGTAAAAAAGGTTTACACAGGGTCTTAATCTAAAAAGAATCCTTGGAGCTGGTCCCTGCTGCACGTCTGCGCCTGTGTCTTCGTTCTGCCGTATCCTGGACGGGTGTAGCACAATGGTCATCTGTAAAAGAGAGGAACTTAGGTGAAAAAGTTGCCGTGCAAAAAGTTGGTTTTTTAAAGAAACCATGTATAACTAGAAATGAGTAGAAATTGCCACTTGTCTGCGCGTGTTGAGCCCCTTGTATTTGTAATAGGGGTGTGGCCATCGATCCGGTATGAATTACATATAGCAGCGCCGGACTCGTCTAACCGCGTCTGTGGTCTTGACGACCTATCAAATGCTTTAGTTGGTGAGGCCGTTTTTAGTTGCGGCTGCCAAGGAAGTCACATTCTCTTCGGCGCGCAAAGATCGCTTAATACTTCTGTTCACTGTAATGATGCCACGTGGACCCGGCATCTTGAGCATGAGGGAAGCGTAATGCGGTATTGCATTAAAGTGAGCAAAAGATTCGCGTCCAAGTAGTGCTTGATAACCGCATTGGAACGGAGCAATGTGGAAGGTTAAATGTTCGCTACGGGAGTTATGGGGAAGCCGAATATAACCTTTAGTAGCAGGGAGCTCGCGCAGTGAGCCCCTGGGCCTGGCGTTACTCCTTTAAAGGTAGTGTTGCTATGGCAAATTTTTGTTGGGTCTATCCCCATTTCACGGATTGTATCCTGGTATATCAGGTTTAAACTGCTACCACCGTCCATCAGGACTCGTGCAAAGTGGTATCTGTCAATTATTGGGTCTAACACTAGGGGAGCCCATCCTGCCCGCCGGATACTTGCTAAGTAATCACGATGGTCGAAAGTGGTCGGTTGAGATGACTAGTGGCAGGGTTTCGCGGTGATAGGCCCTTGGGCATATTTATCTGGGAGGGCCGCTTTGCTTCCCTTGATCACGTGTAATACGTTAACTATTTTGACTTCTGATGGAAACTTCTTTTTTCCCCAGTGTCTTGCTTGAGAGGCTCATCCTCATCTTCGCTTGGTGTATCCTCCCCCTTGTGTATAGCGTTGAGCTTGCCGGACTGCTTGAAGACCCAACATTCTCTGTGGGTATGATTAGCGGGTTTACCAGGGGTGCTATGGATCTGACATACTTGGTCCAGAATTTTGTTCAGGCTTGACAGTTCATCTCTAGCGCCTTTAAAGGGCGGCTTTTGCTGACCTAGCCGAGAGCTTCGGAATCCGGCATGTACCGCCGTGCTCTTCCGGATGTCTTCTTTATTCCGACGCTTATTATTTTGGCTGCGTCAGGATTTCCCTTTGTCATCTCTAACTTCGGATGTGCTTGGGTCGCTGGTGCTGCATCTGGCTAGCCAGCTGTCCTCACGCACGCAAAAGTGGGTCATGAGGCTTGTTAATGCTGCCATTCTTCTCGGCTTTTCTTGGCCGAGGTGTCTGGCAAGCCATTCGTCGCGGACGCTATGCTTAAAAGCTGCCAAGGCTTCGGCATCCGGGCAGTCAACTATTTGGTTCTTCTTAATAAGAAACATGTTCCAAAGCTTTCGGGCTGACTCTCCGGGCTGTTGAGTTATATGACTCAGATCGTCCGCATCTGGGGGTCGGACATAAGTCCCTTGAAAATTTGCCCGAAAAGCATCTTCGAGCTCTTCCCAGCTTCCAATGGAGTTTTCGGGGAGGCTTTTAAGCCAATGCCGAGTTGGCTCTTTGAGCTTGAGGGGTAAGTACTTGATGGCATGGAGATCATCTCCTCGAGCCATATGGATATGGAGGATGTAGTCCTCAATCCAGACCCCAGGGTCTGTTGTTCCGTCGTATGCTTCTATGTTTACGGGTTTGAATCCCTCTGGAAATTCATGGTCCAGCACCTCATCGGTGAAACATAGGGGGTGTGCGGCACCCCTGTATCTGGGGTACCGCGTTGTTCTGATGTTTGTTGTGTTACATCATATGCTGGGGCATGCTTGCGTGGTCCATAGATGGATCTGGTTGCGCTGTCCTTTTGGTGCGAGCCCTCGTGTGGATCGCTTATTGGCTTGTGAGTGGAGTTGTTTGCCGCTCCATGTTGGCCGTGAGGTTGTCTATCCGGCCAGGTGGCCATTTTGATTTTTGGTTGTGGGGGATCTAGGGCCTCCTCATCGAATTCGGGTAGCAACTTTCGCTTCGGGTAGCTCTTGGTGGGGCGATTACCACCATACTTCACTGCTGTGTTGAGTACTTTACTCCATCTGATTTGGAGTGTATCCTGCGCAGCCTTGAGCCTTTGCTTCTGCTTTTTCAGACTCCTCGCGGTGGCAACAAGCCTTTGACGGGCATTCTGCTGCTCCGGGTGCCTGTCCGGTGTTATGTCATCCGGACTATTATGTTTGACAGAATTGGTTTGTTCGGTTTGATTCTCCGTATTGCCGTGGTCCGCCAGTGGTTCGCCCTGCTCCAACGCTGGGTCTGTATGATCGTTATTTTTGCCGAGGCGGGATTTGGGGCGGCGCTTATGCCGCCGCTTTGACTGCTTCTCGAGGGAACAAGCCTTCGTTGCGTCCTTCCGTTCCTCGTTGTCGTCTTCTTTTGGTGTGTCCACCATGTATACGTCATATGATGAGGTGGACGTCCAGCGCCCTGTGGGCGCTGGTTCCTCTTCGCCTCCCGCATCGTCGTCCATACCGTCGATGTTTTCGGAGTCGAACTCAAGCATGTCAATTGAGTCATCGACAGTGGCTACCAGGTGGGTGGTGGGTGGGCCTCGAATTTCTTCGTCGTCCGCATGCCAGTCCTGCCGGACATAGTTCGGCCAGGATTCTCCTGACAAGGAGAGAGACCTTAATGAGTTCAATATGTCGCGAGAGGGCGAGTGCTGAAAAATATCCGCGGAGGTAAACTCCATGATCGGCGCCCAATCGGATTCGATAGGAACGGGCGCAGGCGGTTAGGATCTGTGGCCGGAGAACGATCCGTCAGTTTAACAACATGGCTCTCGTGCAAGGCAAGGTCGATGTTCGGTTCGATCGCCGCTAAGGGTAAGGCCTCTATGGCGGGGTCCATCCACCCGTCCGCGGAAGGCGCGACTGGCTCCGAATTGAGGGTCAGAGCGGCTGCCGGTGCGATCTCCTTAACACTGTCCGATGGGAGAGCTAAGTCATGCTCATCGTGACCGCGTGGCGCACAAGGCAGAGGCTCGAATCCGTCGAAGATCCAATCTCTCCACGGATATCGGCCGTGTAGTTTAAGCTTCCAAACCTGACCAGGTGGCCAGGGGCGTAACTTTCCATCTGCTCCAGATGGCCAAGCGAATTGGCCCGCAGTGCAAAGCCGCCGAACACAAAGATCTGTCCAGGGAGAAAAGTCTCACCCTGGACCGCATCGCTATTGATGATAGTAGGAGCCATCAAGCCTAACGGCGACAACACAGAGGAACTCTCAATGAAAGCACCAATGTCGGTGTCAACACCGGCGGATCTCGGGTAGGGGGTCCCGAACTGTGCGTCTAGGCCGGATGGTAACAGGAGGCAGGGGACACGATGTTTTACCCAGGTTCGGGCCCTCTTGATGGAGGTAAAACCCTACGTCCTGCTTGATTGATATTGATGATATGGGTAGTACAAGAGTAGATCTACCACGAGATCAGAGAGGCTAAACCCTAGAAGCTAGCCTATGGTATGATTGTATGTTGTGGTTGTTGTCCTACGGACTAAAACCCTTCGGTTTATATAGACACCGGAGAAGGTTAGGGTTACACAAGGTCGGTTACAAAGGAGGAGATATCCATATTCGTATTGCCTAGCTCGCCTTCCACGCCAAGTAGAGTCCTATCCGGACATGAGACGAAGTCTTCAATCTTGTGTCTTCATAGTCTAACAATCCGGCCAATGGAGATAGTCCGGCTGTCCGGAGACCCCCTAATCCAGGACTCCCTCAATGGACATGTACATATCAACAAGGAAATGACAAGGACTTAACAATGATCAAATGTCGGCTCAGAAGAACCTTCAACCCGACGGATAATCTGTCAAAGTTGGTCTTGATTTGCAGGATCAGTTTAACATGGATAAATCCAAATTAAACTAGGGCTAATGTCAGGGATATACCCCGTGGTATGACCCGGCCGGAAGTATGACCCTGCCGGGCTTGGTGTTTTCATTGGTAACCCGTCGGAGGACTGGCAACTCATGGATGACCCTAACGTCGGGTCAGATAGAAGACTAGGCCCAAGGCCCAGAAGGCCGGCTCATGTTATGGTGGGCCGGCTTAAGAGAAAAGGCATAAGGAATATTCTTCTATAAAGGAAGCAAGACTAGGACTCCACTTGTAATAGAGTAATCCTAATCCTACTAGGACTAGTCATGTAACCCGCCCCTTCAACATATATAAGGAGGGGTAGGGCACCCCAAGAGGGAGAGGCAAGAAACAATCTCTAGGGCTAGACACAACTAAAGGAGAGCCGGCTATGCGACGACTCTCTTATGAGCATAATGAGATCTAGCCACAAATAGCATGTAGGGTTATTACCGGATGATGTTTCCCGGGGCCCGAAGCTGTCTAAATCCGTGTCTTATGTTGCGTCTATCGATTCCGCTCAACCCCTCTCAACCTACCACATAGATGTGTTGGCCTCGCGACTAAGTCCTGACACTAAGGACATCTGCCGTGACAATTCCACGACAAAATGCTTGCAGATATCCACGGGCCTTGATTTCCTTGGTTGCGCTCTTGCAAGAGTTGCATAAGCATCTGCGTGTTGGCATTGGTAGTGGCCATCACAGCTTGCCATGCCTCCGGAGGTGGAGGTGGTGGCAGCGGTTTAGGATTCTCACGCGTTGGAGGAGCCATCCTGAAGAGGGTGACATCCGTTAGCATCTTGAAAGACATATATTCAAGCTTAATCAAATGGATCGAAATTGCAACATATAGTCTTAACATTCAAACAAGAATGAACGAATGCATTCCAAATTAAATGGTCACGCTTCCATAAATTGAGAAGCTACTTAGATAGATATAGATGAGTAAAACAACAAGGTACGGACATGAACAAATACTTGGTGAGGATTACCCAATCACAAACCAAATATTTGCGGAAGAAATACTAGAGCTACATGAATTCCCACCTATGAAACTCCCGAAATTTTCTCAGTTATGCAATCAGGTGTTGGGGATACAGGGGAAGCATAATATCTCACCCAAAGCTAGCAAATCCTACATCCAGCTGTATCCATCCTTCAACACATAACCAAGAAACCTTCGGAAATCATTTACCTCAACCTTCAAAAAGCATCCGTTATACGAGTTATGGCAATACTCCCGAACTCTCAGCCCAGTACTGGGTGGCGTCGAGGTTATCTCACCAACAACTGCATAAAAGAGATTTTTGATGTTGGCGAAACTCAGGCATTTCAGAACTGCAACGATAAAATTGTGACGACAACACCTCGAAGCTCAACTCCCCGGGACACTGCCACAACCCCTAAATGTCAGGAGGCACCAAGAACAATGTTCTCATCACAAAACCATCAGAACGATTCCAAGATACCCGCAACGAGAAGAGAAGAGTTAAAACTCTACATCAGGATGCCTCACCAGAGCGACGAAGGGACTGAGGAGTAAAAAGAATCCTACTCTACGATATATATATATAGATCCTAAAAGACTCAAAACATTTTTCTAGACTCAACAACGCCAACTATTCGATCAAGCAGGGGGCTCCTAAGTCGGGGATGGCTCTGATTACCAACTTGTAACGCCCACGATGCGGCTATATCTCCCATGTGTCGAAGCATGACTTAGAGGCATAACCACATTGTAAGCAATGTCGCAAGTGGGGTAATCTTCACACAACCCATGTACTGAATAAGAAAAAAGATACATAGTTGGCTTACAATCTCCACGTCACACAATAGCATAAATATAACATTACAATCATCCAGGTACAATCAAGGTCCGACTACGGAACCAAAATAAAGATAAACCCCAAATGCATAATGTCCCCGATCGCCCCAACTGGGCTCCACTACTGATCGTCTGGAAAGGAAACGTAGTATCGTCCTAAGTCCTCATCGAACTCCCACTTGAGCTCAGTCATATCTCCTAGAATGGTATCATCGGCCCCTGCATCTGGTTTTGAAGTAATCTGTGAGTCACGGGGACTCAGCAATCTCACACCCTCGCGATCAAGACTATTTAAGCTTATAGGTAGAGAAAAGGTATGAGGTGGAGCTGCAGCAAGCACTAGCATATATGGTGGCTAACATACGCAAATGAGAGTGAGAAGAGAAGGCAAGGCACGTTCGAGAAAGTATGATTAAGAAGTGATCCTAGAACAACCTACGTTCAAGCATAACACGAGACCGTGTTCTCTTCCCGGACTCCGCAGAAAAGAAACCATCACGGTCACACACTCTGTTGATTCATTTTAATTTAAGTTAACTTTCAGGTTTTCTACAACCGGACATTAACAAATTCCCATCTGCCCATAACCGCGGGCACGGCTTTCGAAAGTTCAAATCCCTGCAGGGGTGTCCCAACTTAGCCCATCACAAGCTCTCACGGTCAACGAAGGATATTCCTTATCCCAAGACAATCCGATCAGACTCGGAATCCCGATTACAAGACATCTCGACAATGGTAAAACAAGTCCAGCAAGACCACCCGAATGTGCCGACAAATCCCGATAGGAGCTGCACATATCTCGTTCTCAGGGCACACCGGATAAGCAATCCATACAACTAAAACCAACCATCGAGTTTCCCCGAGGTGGCGCTCCAAGGGGCTCTAGTTTGGACCAACACTCAGAGGAGCACTGGGCCGGGGGTTTAAAATAAAGATGACCCTTGAGTCCGTGGAACCCAAGGGAAAAGAGGCTAGGTGGAGAATGGTAAAACCAAGGTTGGGCCTTGCTGGAGGAGTTTTATTCAAGGCGAACTGTCAAGGGGTTCCCATTATAACCCAATGCTACGTCTTGAGCTTGCGTTGGTTTTCCCCGAAGAGGAAGGGATGATGCAGCAGAGTAGCGTAAGTATTTCCCTCAGTTTTTTAGAACCAAGGTATCAATCAGTAGGAGGCCATGCTCAAGTCCCTCGTACCTGCACAAAACGATAGCTACTCGCAACCAACGCGATTAGGGGTTGTCAATCCCTTCACGGTCACTTACGAGAGTGAGATCTGATAGATATAATATTTTTGGTATTTTTGATATAAAGATGCAAAGTAAAAGTAAAGGCAAAGTAAAAAATCAAAGCAAGATTAAAGTGATGGAGATTGATATGATGAGAATAGACCCGGGGGCCATATGTTTCACTAGTGGCTTCTCTCTAGAGCACAAGTATTCTACGGTAGGTGAACAAATTACTGTTGAGCAATTGAAAAAATTGAGCATAGTTATGAGAATATCTAGGCATGATCATGTATATAGGCATCACGTCCGTGACAAGTAGACCAAAACGATTCTGCATCTACTACTATTACTCCACTCATCGACCGCTATCCAGCATGCATCTAGAGTATTAAGTTAAAAATAGAGTAACACCTTAAGCAAGATGACATGATGTAGAGAGATAAATTCATGCAATATGAGATAAACCCCATCTTGTTATCCTCGATGGCAACGATGCAATACGTGCCTTGCTGCCCCTTCTGTCACTGGGAAAGGACACCGCAAGATCAAACCCAAAGCTAAGCACATCTCCCATGGCAAGAACTACCAATCTAGTTGGCCAAACCAAACGGATAATTCGAAGAGACTTGCAAAGATAACCAATCATACATAAAATAATTCAGAGAAGATTCAAATATTATTCATAGATAGACTTGATCATAAACCCACAATTCATCGATCTCAACAAACACACCGCAAAAAGAAGATTACATCGAATAGATCTCCACAAGAGAGGGGGAGAACTTTGTATTGAGATTCAAAGAGAGAGAAGAAGCCATCTAGCTACTAACTATGGACCCGAAGGTCTGAGGTAAACTACTCACACTTCATCGGAGAGGCTAGGATGATGTAGAAGCCCTCCGTGATGACGGCCCTCTTCCGACGGAGCTTCGGAATAGACCCCAAGATGGGATCTCGTGGACAGAAAGTTGCGGTGGTGGAGTTAGGTTTTTGGCTCCGGTTCTGATCGTTTGGGGGTACGTAGGTATATATAGGAGGAAGGAGTACGTCGGTGGAGCACCGAGGGGCCCACGACCCTAGGGCGCGCCCCCCACCCTCGTGACCTCCTCTTTGCTCCCTTGCAGTAGGGTCCAAGTCTCCTGGATCACGTTCGGTGAGAAAATCATGTTCTCGAAGATTTTATTCCGTTTGGACTCCATTTGATATTCTGTTTCTCTGAAACACTGAAATAGGCAAAAAACAGCAATTCTGGGTTGGGCCTCCGGTTAATAGGTTAGTCCCAAAAATAATATAAAAGTGGAAAATAAAGCCCAATATAGTCCAAAACAGTAGATAATATAGCATGGAGCAATCAAAAATTATAATTACGTTGGAGACGTATCACCCAACCGCGTAAGGAACGCAAAATCAAGGAACATAACACCGGTATGACGGAAACTAAGGCGGCAAGAGTGGAACAAAACACCAGGCATAAGGCCGAGCCTTCCACCCTTTACCAAGTGTATAGATGCATTAAAGTAGACAAGATATAAAAATAGTATCCCAACAATAAACATGTTCCAACAAGGAACAAACTCCAATCTTCACCTGCAACTAGCAACGCTATAAGAGGAGCTAAGCAAAGAGGTAACATAGCCAAACAACGGTTTGCTAGGACAAGGTGGGTTAGAGGTTTGACATGGCAATATGGGAGGCATGATAAGAAAGTGGTAGGTATCGTAGCATAGGCATAGCAAAAGAGCGAGCATCTAGCAAGCAAAGATAGAAGTGATTTCGAGGGTATGGTCATCTTGCCTGCAAAGTTCTCCGAGTTGACGTTAGCTTGATCCTCATAAGCGTACTCAACGGGCTCCTCGATCACGTACTCGTCTCCCGGCTCTAACAAAAGCAAGAACACAAGCAAAAGGGAGACACAATCAACCACGGTGCAATGCGCAAACAATATGATGCAAAACATGGCATGATATGCGGGATGTGGTATATAATGCATATGCATGCTTCGGAAAGGAAAGATTGAACCTGGCCTCAACTTGGAAAACCAAGAGTGCCGCTGGAAAGATGAGTTGATTTCGGTCGAAATCGATATAAAGATCACCGGAATCGGATGCACGGTTTGCAAATGACAAGCAAAACAAATATAGCACCGATCTGCGATTAACAACACGAGACCATCTAAATGCATCAAGAACAAAAAGCTACTGCACTCTACCATATCAACAAATCACATGGCAGTGATCCACTCAAGATGCTTGACAAAAGATGAACACTGAGCTAAGGCTAATTCACTCAATAGCTGGTTCAAACAAGCATGGCAAAAATGCAAAAGATATCATGTTACAGACTTAGTGAAATTAACATGCCAAGAATTTAACATCAGGAAGCAATGTTTAGAGCAAGATAACAACATGCTACAGGAACATATCATGGCAAAGCAAGGCATGGAATGAAACTTCACAAAGCATATAACAAAAGTCCCTTACTGACCATAAGCCAAAAGGGATCAGAAAATACAATGGCAACCATATGAACATAGCAAGTTTCGTTAACAGATTCAGACTTGGCAGAAAACTGGAACATGGCAAAACAGATTCACGTAGGCATGTATACGAGCTCTATGCACTCACCACAAGGCATGGCATGACAAACTAAGCATACACCCAGCAAGTAGACATGGCATAGAAGCGAAACATGGCAAGAACAACCTCATAGCATGCATGGATCAACTACAACAAGCTCGGCAAAATTGCTTAACACGTAAACAATCTGCCAGGAACATTTTATAGCAAAAATAGAGCTCAATTGAGTCATGCTAGAGTGCTCCATAATTGCAAACAAAGATATGGATGGATAAAGCATAACAATATTTCAAAAGCATCATTACTGAACATGCTCAAAAGAGGCATGGATCACTCTGTAACAACATGAATACATGGCATAAAAATATAATCAGGAAAAATATAATCACTCTGTAACAACATGAATACATGGAAGATTTCTAAGTCACTGAAATCAGCAACATTACGAGGGCTACTTTGCATGCTTGTTCTAGTCACCACAAAGATCACAAAAATACATGGCATACACCCCTGTAAAGATGGCATGGCATACTTCAAAACACATGTAGGACTCAAGTTCATAGGAGGCACACATTAATCATGGCAAAAATGACAAATGTCCAAATCCTGATAAGAATCTGAACCTAACATTACTCAGCACTCTTGCAACAACATGTAGGGCATTAAGATCAACTCAAATGAACATGGTGCAATGTAACGAAATGAAGTGCTCATCGAGACGAACAATTTGATATGCTACACGCCCAAAACGGAGCCACGGGTGCAAAGTTACGATGCGATGAACAAGGGCATATGACATGAGGAAAAAAAGACTTGGAGAAGAAAACGACCCCTCCGTGGAAAAAGTCAACTCCGGCGATGTCGAGGCTGGATCCGTCGTCTCCGGCGACGGCGAGGCCCGAACACGGCAGGGAAGGCCGGGTGGCGGCCGGACTCCGGCGGGGGTGGCCGGATCCGGCTCCGGGAGGCGCGGTGGAGGCGGAGGCGATCGGATCCGAGGCGGCGTCGACGCGGTAGGACAGCGGCGACCGGAGCGAGGCGGCGGCGTCCTGCGGATCGGCGGCGGCCAGCGCGGCGGCGGGGCAGCGTGCGGGCGGCGTGGAGCGCGGGGGCGAGCGAAGGTGGCGACGGGCGCGCGCGGGCTAGGGAGGGCCCGGCCTGGGCTCGGCGGCGGGGGAGGCGGCCGGGCGAATGGTGACGCGCCATGTGGCGGCAGCGAGGCGGGTTGGACACGTCCGGCCCGAAGCGGAAGCGTCCGGCGACGAGAGGTGGAAGGAGACTAGGTTTAGGGTTGGAGTGGATCCGGGATTTTCGGGGGGAGTTGCCTTTATATAGGTAGAGGGAGCTAGGAGGCTCCAAATTGAGCACGGTTTGCGATCACGCGATCGTGATCGAACGACCGAGATGATGGAGGGGGTTTAGCTGGGCTTTGGTCCACTTTGGAGAGGTGTTGGGCTGCAACACACATGAGGCCTCTACGGTTCCACGGTTAACCGTTGGAGTATCAAACGAAGTCCAAATGGCACGAAACTTGACAGGCGGTCTACCGGTAGTAAACCAAGGCCGCTTGGAAAGTCTCGGTCCAATCCGAAAACGTTTAACACCCACACACGAAAAGAGGTAAAAGGGGACACCGGAGGACATAGGAGCACTGGAATGCAAAACGGACAACGGGGAAAATGCTCGGATGCATGAGACAAACACGTATGCAAATGCGATACACATGATGACATGATATGAGATGCATGACAAAGTCAAAAGCAACACGAATACAAAAACCAAACAACGAGGAATATCATAACTTAGTGTCGGAAATGGCAAGAGTTGGAATACAATTATGGCAGGTTACATATGGGGTGTTACACCCCCAGGCCACTTTTTTTGTGCCGGCGTAAAAAAAGCCCCAGGACGTCGAAAAGTGTCGGTTCGGCCCGTTTTTGGGACCGATGCTCGTAGGCCGAAACCGGCGCACTAAGGGGCGATCGACGGCTTCGGCGCAAGGGAAAAGCGCGGCTAGCCCACCCCGTTAGGTGAAAAGTCAAGTCTTTCTTCCCCGAGTCGCCTCCCACCCCCCGCGCCCTCTGCCGCCACTAGCTGTATCCCGGTGCCGATTGCCGCCCTTCACTGCTAGATAGCCAATCCCTGCCGGAAAAATAGCAGAGGTTCGCCGAGGTAGACCCTCCACCAGCAGCTGGGCATTTCCGGCCGCCGTTTCCGGCCGCGAAGGGGCAGTTTAGCGGTGGGTACACGCCCGCCGGCGCGCAAGGTGTTCGGAGATTGGCTTGCCTCGGCGAGATGGATTCGGATGACGAGGAAGTGCTCGTCGTACTGCTGGAGGAGGCAGCCGAGGCCGACGTCCAGGAGGAAGAGCATCGCATGGTGCTCGCCGCCCTCGCCCAGCTGCTGGCGAGCAATGAAAAGACGCGGTGAGGTGGCTCGGCGCCGGGGCGGGTGAAAGCAAAGAATCGGCATCGTCTCGAAGGCTACTGCATGATCTACTCCAACTACTTCGCCGACGCTCCACTGCACGGCGACAAAACATTTCGGCACCGTTATCGGATGAGCCGAAAGCTTTTCCTCAGGATTGTGAATTCCATCTGGGAGTTCGATAGCTACTTCAAGTGCAAGAAAGATTGCACTGGCAAACTTGGATTCACGTAGATCCAGAAGTGCACGACAGCGATGAGGATGCTTCATACGGAGCTCTCAGTGATTCACTCGATGACTATGGGTGCATGGCCGAGTCCACCAGCATTGAGTGTTTCTACAAGTTCTGTCGGGCAGTGGTGGCAGTGTTTGGACCGCAATACTTGTGAACCCCCAATGCGGAAGACACTGGTCGGATCCTAGCACAGAATGCAGCAAGAGGATTTCCTGGGATGCTTGGAAGCATCGACTACATGCATTGGAAATGGAAGAACTGCCCATTTGCTTGGCAGGGGATGTACAAAGGCGCCAAAGGCGGTTTCAGTGTGGTACTTGAGGCGGTGGCCACACAGGACCTCTGGATTTGGCACTCCTTCTTTGGTATGCCAGGAACTCACAATGACATCAACGTGCTGCAGTGCTCCCCTGTCTTTGCCAATCTTGTTGAAGGTCATTCTCCTCCGGTGAACTTTGAGGTCAATGGGCGACACTACAACAAGGGGTACTACCTAGCTGATGGCATCTATCCGAGATGATCTACATTTGTGAAGACTATCTCAAATGCTGTGTCAGGAGGCAAGAAGTCCTACTTTGCCAAGTTTCAAGAGGCTTGCAGGAAGGATGTCGATCGGGCTTTTGGTGTGCTCCAATCTCGATTTGTTGTTGTCCTCTACCCTGCTCAGACCTGGTCGAAAGATCAAATGTGGGAGATCATGACTTGTTGTGTCATCTTGCACAACATGATCATTGACAGCGAGCAAGAAGAGCCAGTGTTTGACACTGAACCATACTACAGGCAGGGTCCTCTAGCCGAAGTTGATCACCAGCTACCGGCAACCTGGACTGCCTACCTCAGTATGCGTCAGGAGATCCGAGACCCACAGGTGCATCATCAACTGCAGCAGGATCTGGTGGAGCACATTTGGAGGCTCAAGGGCGACGTCGGGCTCGACGTGTGATGAAATATGAGTTTTTATTTGTTGAACAATATTATTTGTATTGAACTATTTGTTGTTGCACTATTTTATTGAACTATTTGATTTTCTGTGATGAACTATGTAATAAAAAAATATTTATGTTCATAATTGAACGCCGAGCCACGGCGAACCATGCCGAATATGGGCCGATTATCGTCCATACGGGGCCTTTTATTCGCCGAAAGTGGGCCAAAAACTGGGCCAATCTCGATGCCTGGGGGCGACGACTGGACGCCCAATCGCCCCCAGCGCTGATTCTATCGTCGGCTCTCCCCTAGAGGGTGATTTTTATGCCTCCTGAAGGGGCCAACGGCTGGAGATGATCTTAGCCCGCCAGAGCTTGGTTGAACTTGATGCAGCCTACCAAATGCGCCCGTGCTTCCCTGGTCTTTGAATCCTTCCAAGCCGGTGGATGGGGTTCTCCCTGTCAGGGACGGCCATAGTCTCCTGTTTGCAGCTGATGCATCCCTTGTACAATCGATCTGTGCAAAGCCATGGTTGGTACTTTGTTGGTTGCAGGAGCTTTGGTTGCATGCAAGTTTTGCTGGGCACGGACGACCTCTCTTGTAACTGAAGGAATGTGTGGAGTGTTTTATGTATGGTACTAGCAGTTTGAGAATTTGAGCCGGTATTGGCTTTGACCCGGCATAACTGTACGTTGAGAAGGATGCCTTTTCTCTGTGGCTAAATTTCGTGTTTTGACCCTTTTCGCATAGAAATTCAGGATCTGACCCCAGTTGGAAAGAATTTCGGGATCTGATCCTTTCGCTACCGCCCTTTCGTCCTTCCCCAGTTGATGATATCGAACGCAGATGCACTTGGGGGCGGCATCCTGGCTCTCTCCTCCGCATTGCTCTCGAAGTAGATTCTCCGGCCCAAATTGCTCAGGAGATAGTTGGCGTAATTCTGCGCCACTTCAATGCACGCTTCCCGATGGACACGGCAGATACTTGGATCTGCCTCCATCTTTGCCTTCACTTCCTTCCACCCCTTCACGCTCTGCGACCAAGCCATGACATCGTCAAGGATCCGCTCTGCCCTCTTGTGCCACCGCTTTGCCCTCGTGGCCTCTAGGACCTCGTCTGAGACAGATCCCACCGGATCCCACCGGCTGTAGCATCTCGGGGAAGGTCTCGTACATGTACAGGAGTGGCATCTCTAATGGAATGTGCTGGAGAGGAGTGGGAGGAGCAGACGGTGATGGAGTCGGCGGTGCTTGCTCCAAGCTTTTGTACCTGAACATATAGATTCATCACACAAAGGTTAATCACCTTGAAAAAAAATCTAAACCTAGGGTTCATCATGTGGTCAAATGCATCATACCATATCATATTTCTCCAACCACATCCAACATGCATCATATCTCCAATATTCATCATATCATAATTTTTTTTAACACAAAAAATTATGAACTAGGTTCATCTTGAGGATTTAACATTTGTTCTCCAACTATATCCACTACTTGCATAATAGCATATCAACATGCATCATCATATCACAATAAATTCCTCCAACATGCGTCATACCAAAAAAATCCTCCAAAAATAATATGAACTAGGGTTCATCTTCACATAACCATACCAACTAGTGACTAGAGTTCATATCTAACACAATATAACATCTAGAATCAACCTAAATCAATCCTAGGATTCAAAATAATTAAACTAGTGCAAAAAGGGGAGTGATTTGAATCAAATAATGTGACGAATCGGAAGCTATTTGACTAAAACTAATTGAAGGGATCGAAGGAGCTTACTTTGCTTCCTTCGGGGCCATCTTGATCCGCAAAAACGGTGAACAAACGATGAAGATCAGAGGGGGGAGTGGAGGAGATGAGAGAGGAGGCGAGAGGAAGAACTCCTCTGTTCTTGGGGCGGCTGGTTGGGGGAGAAGGGGGAGGGGTGGGGCGGCTCACAGCTTATAACTGCCCTAAACCCTACCGCCAGGGGCCCTGGCGGTAGGGTCGGACAGCCTACCGCCAGGACCAGCGGCGGTAGGGTGGGACGGAGACCGTTAACGCTGCTGACGTGGATAAGTATCCTACCGCTGCAGGTTCTGACGGTAGGTTGTCTAACCCTACCGCCAGAACCCCTGGCGGCAGGAAAAAGTATCAGATCCCGAAATTCTTTTCAACAAAGGTCAGATCCTGAATTTCTATGTGAAAAGGGTCAAAACACGAAATTTAGCCTCCCCTGGTGACTATTTTGACAGAATAGTCCAAGCAGAGTAGACCACCGTCAACTGCCTGAATTTTCAGGCCCAACAGTAAAAAGAAATTCGATTGTTCGCTTCACTGTCAGTAGTCAAATCTCTGTACTTTTTTTGCTCATCTGTTCTAGTAGAAAAACTGCAGTACATGTTTCACGAGGTACAGATGCATGTCCGGTCCCTGACTCTAGCGTAGCGCGACGGAGGCGAGGAAGCTGAGCACGGCGACGGCGCTGACGGCGGAGCAGCACAAGTCGACGAGCACCTCCCGCCTTGCCTTGGACTCCTTCCGCCCCCTCTTGCTCCTCACGAACTCCTCGTACCTCCTCTTGGCCTCTTCTCTTTCCCTCTCCCCTGCTTTGCTCCTCGGTGCTTCCATCGCAGCCGCAAGGAGCCGCAGGCTGCCTTCGCCGCTCACTGCCGCGCCGTCGGCGTCCTCGACGGTCAGGCTGACCTCCCTGAGGTTAAGGCATCCGGCCTCCTCCGAGCAGGTGATCGTGGCCTCGAACTTGCTCCCGCCGAGCACCACCGCGTACCGCACCAGCGTCTCGCCCGTGTACCAGTGCCTGTCCACGGCCACCGCCCGCCGGCTCGACACGTTCACCGCCCGCCCGCTCCGGGGGTCCACCACGATCCAGCTCAGCTCCAGCTCCGCCGGAGAGAACGAGGCCGAGGCCATCCGTACCGGGTCCTTGCACTCGACGGCGTCCACGCGGAAGGGCGAGGCCAGGAACCACGAGGACGACGTGGAGGTCTCCACGACCCGTGAGAAGAGGGGCCGGGGCGCTCCATTCTCAGTGTGGTACACGTCCACGGCGGAGATCAGCTCACCGGGGAGACACTGATCGGCCGCGGCTTCCGTGGAAGTGGAAGTGGACGGGAAGGGGAAGGCGTCGGCGAAGAGGCGTGGTGGAGAGACGGCCGCAGAGCCAAGGATGTTGTGCTGCTGCAGGGTCTCCAGGTCCAGCGACGGCCACTGTGCGAGGCAGAGGGCGCGCCACGTCGCCGGGTCCGCGGCGATGGCGCGGAGACCTGCCGTAGCACAGCTCGCGGCGGCCAGGGACGGGCCGTCGAGGCGGCGCAGCGCGCAGGCCAGCACGTCGGCAGGCAAATCCTCAATGGTGGTCGTCCGCATTTTGCTGGCGTCCCGACGGTGCGTCGACTGACTCTGCTCTTACTACTACAAGCGGGAGCGGCCAGAGGTGGATCAAACAGCACTCTCCAAACTCCGGACGCCGGTCGAGCGGGAATGCGATGGCTAGCAATATGCGAGCAAGAGCTGTTTTATAGGCGTGCAGGACCTGTTTCATTTCCATGAAGAAGAATAGTTTATTTGGCGCCGTATCCGTCTGCTGATGCCTTGTCGTGTCTTCCCTCCCTGTTGGTGTTAGGCCATGGCGAAAACGACACCATGACAGCCCGGGCACGCTCGGCCAAACGGAAGGACACGATGACAGGCCGACAGGCCGCCGGGCACGTTCGGCCGAAGGGGGAGACGCACCTTGCTGCATGGATTGATTCCAAATGGAAAGAACCGGTTGAAGCAGTTGCGTTCCTGCTATGATTCCGACTAAAATACTGCTCCATCTTGTACTGCGTCTGCCTGCCACATTGACCTGCAAGCTCAGTGTCAACGTCGACTGAGCTATACAGCAGCTCAGGCCGGAGCAGGCTCTTCAATCAGATTGGCCTTGCGGCCGGTAAACTATAGGTTAGGTTTTGTGGTTCGGGTGAGATGGATGGAGACATTGCTTACCTCTTCCGCGCTTATACATATACTCCCTCCATCGCTCCCAAAATAAATGTCTCAACCTTAATATAACTCACTTATTTTTAGGACGAAGGAAGTACAAGATACTTAAAGTGGCTAAGCAGGGACCCCTCACGTTCAATTCCAGCGCTGGGCGTGACCACGTGAGCTTCTCCTGGGCTGTGTCCGGACGCCGACACTAGGCATGGAGAAACTCGGTGCCCGCGCGCTGTTCGAGGGTATGCCTCAAGCGGATGAGTTGTCACACGATGAGGCGAACAGGCAGATGTTTGAGATGACCCACGACGAAGGCGTCAGTGGAGGCTGCTACAAGGACGGGCAGGTGGATGACTTGAAGTCCACGTGGCCGGGCACATACACCCAGTCTGATACGTACACCCAGTCAGACACGTACACATATCCGGATTAGGCCACCGGCCAGCATGAGTAGGAGGAGGACGGTGAGAACGACGATCCGGATGAACTTGTTGCCGATCCGAGACAGCTTCAACACGAGGGGGGGCGAGTTGTTCTGCAATGCGTGGTTGACCACTAGCATCGATCCGATCCATGGCACAGAGCAAAAGAGCTCAACATTGTGGGCCAACATTCACACTTGGTTCCATGAGTACAAACATTTTGAGCCCTACGCCGACAAATTCATCGGCAAGCGTGGACTGAAGTCTCTCAACCATTGATGGTACAAGAAAATAGGTTGTCTAGATAAGCAATTAGGTGACAACCTATATGACAAGCACAAGATAAACACACAATAAAAGCTTTCACAAAGTAAAGACACAAAGTGACCGCAAGTAGAGTCGATGGAGACAAGGATATGTTGCCAAAGTTCCCTCCTTTGGGGGAGGTACATCCGCGTTGGAGAGGTGTGGAGGCCAATGCTCCCCAAGATGTCACTAGAACCACCTTATTCTCCTCACGCTCTTGAGGGCAGCGACCGAACCTTTACAAACTAGGTTGAGACTCTCTTCACAACTTAATTGGAGGCTCCGAACACCACCACGAAGTTACCGCAATGGAATGTGGCTTCGAAGTGACCTCTTCCGTCTAGGGTGCCAAACACCCAAGAGTAACAAGATCCATAAAAAATGTATGGGGGATTCAATTCTCCTTTGGTGGAAGTGTAGATCTAGGTCTCATCCCTTAGTCCCTAGCAAATCGACAAGTTTGGCTGGCTAGGAAAGGAGATCAGGCAAGTTGGAGCTTGAGCAATAATAGAGCAAAATGTGGAGGAAGAAGGGATTCTTTGGCGAAGAAGACTCACTATTTATATGGCGTGGGTGGGAAAATCCAATTGTTATGTTCTGAAAATGCTCAAGCGGTACTATCGCTCGGCGGAGCGGTATTACGGGTAAACATGGGAGTGTTATAGAGCCCATGGAGGACCAGCACGGAACCGACACGTTAGTACTACCGGAGTAGTACTACCGGCACAAATAAGAGGTACTACCACGCATTTGCCTATGGGTAACAAAGACTCCCACGATAGTACGCGACACACAAACAGCGGAAGTACCGCACAAGTGGTACTACCATAGATGCCAGCGGTACTACCCACAAATGTCGGAAGGCAACAGAGACCCTCATGGTAGAACGTGTGGCACACGAGAGGAAGTATCACACAAGCAGTACTATTGCTAGGAGCCAGTTGTACTATTGCGAATTACTAAAGGGTAAAAAAGACCCTAACAGTAGTAGACGCGGTATAGCACGGAAGTACCGCACAAGCGGTACCACCGCAGGTACCAGCGGTACTACCGCTTGGTAGATACCAGTATAGCCGGATCATAATAGAAAGAATGCTCCAAAGTAGGGGAAGGTGTCATGGGTGCATATAGGATGTGTGTGTTGAATCCACCCCTACCTTCCAATGCGGACACCCTCTTAATAGAATGGATTCCCTACGACTCAAATCAAAAGAGAATAAACGCCAGAAAATTCCTCTTTGCTCTTTTCCTAGGAGGAGAATCAAACCATCTTGTGTCATAGATATGAATCTCCGAAATGCTTAATGCACACGGGTAATCCGCAAAAAAGGTCGTCATCAACACCAAAACCAATTAGAGAGACGTGCCTTTTTCGCAATGCCTATGAAAAAGGTTGATCATGTATATAATAAATGAAATATGTATGTGGCAAACCAAATCATTTTTGCAAATATACCACACGAGCTAGATGCCGTTCATTTTGATCCGACGCTCGCGATTGGTTCCATGCAAGTCGAATGTTACATGTACGAGAGTGTTTGTTGCTTCTGTCGCTGGCGGGCGGGCCCTCTCCCACTCCCCCCTCGAACCGTCTCCCACATCGTCCACACACTTAATCCCCTACTCGCTCGCATATGTTCGTAACCGCGCACCCACTCCGCTCTCTGCTTCTATGTCGCTCCACCCCGCTCTCTCTCCATCGACAACAAGCGATGTCTCTTCTCTTGTCGATTCTTGGCGCCTATAAGAGTAAAACAAGGGGCCTAGATTTTTAGGTTTTTATAGGCAGTTCATCTCGGTTGTGTTTTGCTTATCATGATGGATTATTGTTCTAAAGTTATCAGTGGTGTTTGGTGTTTTTTATTCATAACCATTTTTCGTATCTTATGTTGTTTCCTGCTAGTGTGTCTATTCGATTTTTTTGGTGTTGTTACTTACTTGATCTTAATTGTAAAAATTACCATCAGTCATGTGAACAATTTGTCAGCAATCCATTGTAAAATTAACAAGTTCGTGCTTTCAATACTCAATCCCATATTGTCTAATATATTTTTGGTATGTGTGTGTGTGTTTTTGCCATCCTTCATATGGACAATTTATCTTGCCTGATACATACAATTTATCAGTGTATCATAAGCATTTTTCAGGTCTTCAATATCTACTAAAATAGTTTTTTTCTCCCATCTCTATTGTGCATCAATTACCTTGTTGTATGTTCATAAGTTACTAGTGTATCATAAGTAATAGGTGTGTGTCTATTTCTTCAGCAGCTATGTATCCTATATACTCACTTTCTTTGTTTTCTTGTGTCAGGTCACAATGCCAAGGAAGCACAAATCAGATGGCGACATTGAGGAGGTAAACCCCTTGAAGAAGCATAAGCCCCCCATAGATCGGAACATGGCTTCTCCTAGTGCTCCTATGTCTGCATGCAAGGACATGTGAGATGAGAGAATGTGCGCGATTGATGACATGGATTTCACTAGTTTGAGAAATATCAAGTGTGTCATCCCCTGTGCCGGCGACGATGGTCGCCCCCAGGCGGATCCCGCGCTCGGAGATCCACCGCGTGCCCCCGGTGGAGGAGCCCGCGCCCGCCGTCGAGGCGCCCTGGGAGATTGTCAGGGGCCGTCGCGACCGTCGGCTCCACTCCCCGCGCCAGCACCGGCCGAGGCCCCGTCGCCATGCCCCGCCGCGCCGCCCGGCCTCCCCTCCTCCCCCTGTGCGCTGCGACGCCGATGCCTGCTCCAAGTGTCTCTACCCGGGGCACCCTCGCTCCGAGTGCCGCCGGGACTGGCACTGCCGTCGCTGCAGTTTCTACGGCCACATCGCCCGCGCCTCCTCCCAGCCCCGCCCCCGACCCGCTGCCGTGGCTCCCCCGGCCAAGCGCCCGCGCCCGTGTTCCCCGGAGTCCTCGGCCTCCAGTGTGGCCGGGCCATGCCGCCCTGCCTCTCCTGGGTCTGCCTCCGGGGCCGGCGCCGCCTCCTCGCCCCCGAACGCCTACGAGCCCTCTCCGTCCCCCGATGCAAGCTCACCAGCCAGGCCACGGAGACCTGCCCTGCTCCTTCACTGTGCGCCACTGGCAACTCCCAGGGTTCCGCCCGTGGCCCCGTCCCCTTCTCCGGCCACCCCTCGCTCCGCCCGGCCGGAGCCATCTGCTACCTTCCGTTGTCTGCCGAGGAGCGCGATGCCGAGGCGGCTTTGGGCCGCGCGCTCATCGTCACTGTCACGGGCAACCGCACCCGCATCTCCAGCTCCGAGGTTGCGGAGGCCATCGCCTCGCGGCACGGCCTGGACGCACGCGACTTCTCCGTGCACCGTCGTCCCGAGGACTTTTTGGTCCGCTTCCGCTCCGGAGAAATTCGTGCTCGTGTCGCCGCGACGAACCTGCGCACGCGCAAGTTCCGCCTACTCTTCAGCCCATGGGGCAACCTCGCCGGCGCCGAGCTTGTCTCCGCCCGCATGCGCGTGTTCATCGAGATTACCGGGATCCCGGACCACGGGTGGCATCGCTCCTCGGCCGAGACCCTCCTCGCGCCGTACTGCATGATTGAGGCGCTTGCTCCTGAGACTGCCATTGGCAGCGACATGTCCGTCTTTCGCCTCACGGCGTGGACGCTGAACCCCGACGCCATCCCTCGGACCTCCGAGCTGCTTCTTCCGGTGGATGACGGCGTGCCGCTCGTTGCCTCGACTGACTCTGTGAGCCGCTTTGCCCTCACCTTGGCACGGTTCCCGGTCGCAATTCATGTCTCCCAGGCTGAAGACTACAGATTCCCGCCGACGCCACCGCCACCCTCCAGGCCGGGTACTGATGGTGATGAGGCCAGAGGCGACGATGCCGGCGACTCCCCTCCTCTGCCGCGCAAGTGGCCACGCTGCCACGACTTCCCGCCACGCCACTCCGGCTCCGGCGCCGCTGGGGCCGCCCACGGCGGCCGGCGCCACCGCGATCGCTGCCACCCCCCCTTTCGCGGTTACCAAGGCGTGTTGGGCCCCTACCCCTCCGCCCACGTAACAACGCCAGGCTTCCTCCTCAGCAGCGTTTGTCCTTCCCGCTGCTTTTGGATAAAGCAACCGCTCCGCGCCAAAGCACCTGCCAGTCCGCGCCGTGGACTAGTTTCAAATTTTGAAACCCGGCGCTGGCTCGTGCCGAGAACGGCCAGGAAATTCCCCCCAGCGCCGCCCCTGCCCAATCAGCGGGTTGCCCTGTGCCCGGGCCCGTGCTCCAGGACGATCCAATGCCAGTGCGCCAGCATCCTGTTGTTGCGCCAATCGAGGGCTCCTGCGAGGATCCTGTGCATGGCCCACCACCCACGCCTCCGCGCCAGCTGCTGATTGGCGGCATCCCTCCCACGTCGGGCCTCGAATCCCCATCTTCTGCCCCCCTCGCACGGTCGTTGGCGACTAGTGCTTCTGATCCTGTCAGGAACCCCGGGATCTGCGCCCTGGCTACCACCCACCCTGACAGCCTGGCGGTGCATGGGGATGTCGCTTCCATGGCCCCACCTGGTTTGGCGCTTCCTACCACTACCTCACGTTCCATGCATGGGGAAAGCCCGCCCCCATGCAATGCTGGGCAAGTCTCCTCGCATGCCGCACCTGCTAGCCAGGCCATGCATGAGCCAACTGCTGCCACTTCGGTCCAAGACCAGGCACCAGCCCCTCCCCTCCAGCAATTCATCGAGGCAGTGCAAGTCCCTACCGTTGCGCTGCTCCCATCCCCTGGCCCCCGACGACGACGTGCCATCCCGATAGACTTCACCCCGCGTCGGAGCGACCGGATTGCCAAGGCAGACCGGGGCCTTGACTTGGAGACGAAAGCGAAGCGCGTCCTCCTTCGTCGACTCGGGATCCTCAAGGACGATGAGCCCGTCTCTGCCAAGGCACTTGAGCAGTATGCCAAGCTCTTTGCCAAGCCTCTGGCTGCAGACGTTGTCCATGCATTTGCGGACTTTTACAGCTGGTCGGTGCCCCGCTAGTTGCTTGAGAGCATCACGTCGTCGACCAGGCCTGAGAGGGAGCCACGCCTCGTCGAGATTTGACTGTCGCATTTCTTCATCACCACCTAGGCCCCCCCTCTCTGTATGGATAGTACGATAATTGTTTTTTGGAACGTCCGTGGCATGAATAGCCGCGCGAAGCATACGGCCGTCCGAAGCGCGCTCTCCGCTTCCCCTCCTTGTATCGTTTGCCTCGAGGAAACAAAGCTTTCGTTGGTCTCATTGGATCTTGTGATTGAAACTTTTGGCCCCCGCTTCCAGGATTTCTTCTTTCTCCCCTCGGACGGCACCCGTGGCGGAATTCTCATTGCTTGGCAGCGTACCCTAGTGACTCTCTCCAACCCTTCCATCGGTGACCACCACGTCACGCTCCTTGTGACATCGCCCTCCGGAGATCAACACTGGTGGCTTACGGGAGTGTATGGACCGCAAGGGGACACCGATAAGATCACCTTCCTCAACGAGCTACACGATCTCCGTGACACTATCGCCGGCCCTTGGTTGCTCGGGGGAGACTTCAATATGATCTTAAGCACCAAGGACAAGAACAACAACCGGCTGAACCGTCGCATCATGCATCGTTTCCGGCGCTTTGTGGCGGACATGGAGCTCCATGATATGTACCTTCACGGCCGGCGGTACATGTGGTCGAATGAGCAGGACTCCCCGACGCTTGTGCGCAATGACAGAGTGCTCTGCACCCCCTCCTGGGAGACGGCGCACCCCACTTGCATGCTTCGTTGCTTGGCCTCCACCACTTCCGATCACTGCCCCCTAGTGGTCGACTGCACCCCGCGCTCACGGGCCCCCAGGCGTTTCCATTTCGAGCGATTCTGGCCCAAGCTCGAGGGCTTCCAGGCCATGGTAACTGGGGCATGGGCCTCGGTGCCCCCGGATCCGGACCCGTTCCGTTGCATCTACGCTCGCCTCAAAGCTACTGCCAAGAACCTTCAAAGCTGGAGCGCCAAGAAGCTTGGCCATATTGCAATCCAGCTGATGATTGCTCGTGAGCTCATCGCGCGCCTGGATGCCGCGCAGGACATACGCCCCCTCTCCCCGGAGGAATCTTGGCTTCGCCGGGAGCTCAAACGAGCCTACCTTGGTCTAGCTTCCTTGGAGCGTTCTATTCAGCGCCAACGCACTAGATTTGCCTGGCTCCGGGATGGGGAAACTAACTCTGCCTTCCACAAGATCCATGTCGTGCATCGACAACAAAAGAAATTCATCGCCGAGCTGCGTGTTGGAGATGATGTGATCCGCAACGAGGAGGGCCTTGCTCGCGCGGCCTTTGAGCATTTCTCGGGCATCCTTGGCGCTGCCGATGAGCGTCTTTTCACCCTAAACCTTGGCGTCATGGATAGGCGCAACTTCAACCTCTCCGAGCTCGAGAGACCTTTTTTCGAGGATGAGATTTGGAATGCTGTCAAGCAGCTCCCCACGGGCAAATCACCGGGCCCAGATGGATTCTCCTTGGAGTTCCTTCGTTCATGTTAGCCAATCATCAAAGACGACTTCTGCGAGGCCTTTGATAAGCTCTTCACGGGCAACGGGCATGGTTTCCATAAGCTCAACGAGGCCCTTGTTGTTCTCCTGCCGAAAAAGCTGACGCTTCCACACTCTTTGATTACCGGCCGATCAGCCTTATTCATCTCGTGGCCAAACTTTTTGCTAAGGTGCTTTCGCTTCGCCTCACTCCGAGGCTCGGTGAGCTTGTCTCCACGAACCAGAGCACGTTTGTGGCTGGGCACTCGGTTCACAACAACTTCCTGCTGGTGCAACAGACAGCTCGGTACCTCCATCAGATTCGCGCCCCGCGAGCTATGCTCAAGTTAGACATTGCTAGAGATTTCGACTCCGTCTCTTGGGCTTTCCTGCTCGAGACCATGCAGCACCTTGGATTCGGGCATCGTTGGTGTGAGTGGATCTCCATCCTTCTCTCTACGGCCAAGACTAGAGTTCTCATTAATGGGAAACCAGGCCCACCGGTCCTCCACGAGAAGGGGCTGCGACAGGGCGATCCCGTCTCCCCCATGTTGTTCATCTTGGTCATCGACACGCTAAACACCTTCATGCAACACGCGGTCAGCATGGGAGTTCTTCGTCGCCTTACCCCCAGGCGGATCGCCTTGAGCATTTCCCTATTTGCGGATGATGTTGTCTTATTCTGCCACCTAGACGAGGACGAGCTGACCTCCGTCAAGGCCATCTTGCACACCTTTGGGACGGCATCCGGCCTACACACCAACTACGCCAAATGCTTGGTTACCCCCATTCAGTGCTCTGATGAGGCTACATCTGTGATGGGCGCAACCCTTGCAAGCCAAGTGTCCTCCTTCCCAATCAAATACCTTGGACTGCCGCTCTCAACCCGCAAGATCCACTCTTCAGCCCTCATGCCCTTGATCGACAACCTCGCTAGGAAGCTTTCCTCCTGGCGGGCCTCGCTTCTCTCCCGTGGTGAGAGACTGGCACTTGTTCGGCACATCCTCACGGCGATGCCCGTTCACATCATGCTTGCCATGGCGCTTTGTCCCACCATCTTGAAGCTGGCGAACCACATCATTCGAGATTTCTTCTGGCACGGCAGGAAAGATGCTAGGTCAGGCAGCTGCCCTGTTAACTGGCAAAAGGTGTGTCGGCCGCGACAGCTTGGGGGCCTCGGCATCCGTGATTTGCAACGAGCCGGCATTGCTCTGCGTGCTCGCTGGCTATGGCTACAGGCCACCGACCCGATGAGACCCTGGAGCCACCTTCACTTGCCTGCAGCTTCTGATGTGAGACAGATCTTCCGCGCCTCAACTTCCTGGACACTAGGCGATGGCAACAAGTGTCGTTTTTGGATCGATCCCTGGCTCGATGGCTCCTCCATCGCCGAGATTGCCCCCGCCCTGGTCGCCCTTGTTCCTAAGCGACACCATTCCTGCCAGCTGGTCTCCGAGGCAATCCTCGACAGGGCCTGGATTGGTGACATCCAAGGGGCACTGGGTGTGGAATCTACCGTCCAGTACGTCGACATCTGGCGGCGCCTATCTGGCATCTCGCTGCAAAACTCACCGGATTCCATATGCTGGAAATGGACCGAGAGAGGCACCTACACCGCCAAGTCTTGCTACCTCACACTCTTCCATGATTCAATTGCTTCCCCAACTTGGAGCCTCACCTGGAAGCCCTGGGCGCCGGAGGGAATCAAGATCTTCCTCTGGCTTGCTGGCCTCGACCGTTGTTGGACCTCCGCTCGCCTTGCCCGCCATGGTTTACCCCACAACACCGCCTGCGCGCTCTGTGACCAAGACGTGGAGACGATGCATCATCTCCTCATGGGGTGCGTCGTGACCCGCACGGTGTGGTATCATATCTTCTCCTGGTGTTGCCTCACTACGCCTCCTCCGGACGGCACCATGGACTTCTATGATTGGTGGGCTATGGCCATCCATGACTCCTCGACGGGCCAGCGCAAAGGCCTTGCCTCCCTCGTCGTGCTAACTGCATGGAACATCTAGAGACATCGCAACGCGTGCATCTTCGACGGTGCAACCCCCTCCGCCACCCTCCTCACCCATAGCATTAAGGAGGAAGCTCGCACTTGGGCCAACGCCGGTGCTCGAGGACTTAGTTCGATCATTGGTGTAACCTGACTTTGTTGTATGTGGGCTGAGCAACCCCCTTCCCTGCTCACTGCGACCTCATAAGCGCCTTCTAGTGTACGCTTAGTGAGGTTCTCCACTGTTTGTTTCTCCCCTTTCTATCAATGGAATGATACACTCCGCGCGTATTCGCGAAAAAAAATATCAAGTGTGACAATCTCTTCAATTGGCTTTCTCATTGGCTTGCTGGTCTATATGGCCCTAATTCCCGTGAGGTTGTCGTACCTGGTCGCGGAAGGTTACCGGTTAATGAAGAATTTGTGCATCGGATAATGGGGGTGCCTCGAGGTGATATTGCTATGGATTTCATGGTTCTTATAGATGCATAGCTTGAGCTTGCGGCAGATCTATTTGACGATTTGGGACGTGCTCCAAAAACCATGGATGTATTAAATCTTATCTTGAGTACCGACGGGTATGATGGCAATTTCAAGCGCTTATGGCTTGTTCTTGCTACCAGCAGTGTGATGGCGCCTGTCGGTGTCAAAACCGGCGGATCTCGGGTAGGGGGTCCCGAACTGTGCGTCTAGGCCGGATGGTAACAGGAGGCAGGGGACACGATGTTTTACCCAGGTTCGGGCCCTCTTGATGAAGGTAAAACCCTACGTCCTGCTTGATTAATATTGATGATATGGGTAGTACAAGAGTAGATCTACCACGAGATCAGAGAGGCTAAACCCTAGAAGCTAGCCTATGGTATGATTGTATGTTATGGTTGTTGTCCTACGGACTAAAACTCTTCGGTTTATATAGACACCGGAGAGGGTTAGGGTTACACAAGGTCGGTTACAAAGGAGGAGATATCCCTATCCGTATTGCCTAGCTTGCCTTCCACGCCAAGTAGAGTCCCATCCGGACACGAGACGAAGTCTTCAATCTTGTATCTTCATAGTCCAATAGTCCGGCCAATGGATATAGTCCGCCTATCTGGAGACCCCCTAATCCAGGACTCCCTCAATAGCCCCCGAACCAGGCTTCAATGACGATGAGTCTGGAGCGCAGTATTGTCTTCGGCATTGCAAGGCGGGTTCCTCTCCAAATTCTGTGTACCTATCGAAATAATGTCCGGTTTCTTGTGAATGTTGCACTCCTTGGCATCCACGCCCAATAATGGCCACTTTCCACGTGTCGAGCGAATGTGAAGAGCCAGGGTGTTTTCACATTTACCCCCCTAGCCGTGTGAATGAGCCGCCTATTTAAAAAGACGAGGATTCAGATCCAAATTATACCATCCTCCCTTGGCGAGCCTTCATCGGAGCGCGCCCGACAGAGATCCATTCCATCATGGCCGGTCGACGCAGCTCCTCCTCTTGCTCCCCTAGCTCCAAGCCTGGAGATTGGGAGAGATGTTCCGTCCTGCACAGCAAATTAGTGATGCTTCAGACCAAGGGATTTCTTCCCCCAGCGTACTTGGTCCCGGTTCGAGCCAGGCTTGCCACCTATAATGGCGGAGAGCAAGCGGAGAGCCTTCCCAATCCCTCCAAGGGAGAGCGGGTATGCCTTGTCCCTTATTTGGTAAGAGGGCTCGGATTCCCAATTCATCCGTTTCTCCGGGGGCTCCTGGAGTTCTACGGCCTCCAGTTGCACAACCTTACGCCTGCCTCCATGCTGCATATCGCGGGATTCGTAGCCCTTTGCGAGTTGTTTTTGGGTTGTGAGGCTCATTTCGCTCTGTGGAAGAAGTTGTTCTGCCCTGTGCCCCGTTCTCAGAAGGGGTCAATATATCAAGTGGGCGGAGCCGAAGTGTGGCGGTGTTGCTGGGACCGGATACCTGTCCGGAACCCCAAAGAAGACGTCCGAAGACTGGCCCTCAGAATGGTTTTATATAGAAGACGTCCCCCTCCCGGATCCTATTCGGATCGGCCTTCCTGAGTTCGACAACGCCCCTTTGAAGAAGCGCCGGAGCTGGCGTCCATGGAGCTCCCTGGAGGAAGATGACATGGACGTTCTTTACCTGATGAGCCGGATAAGTTTTTTAGCTCGATCCGGATTGACCATGATCGAGGTCATGGCCATATGTATCATGCGGGGGGTGCAGCCGCTTCAGTATAGAGGCCACCCCATGTGGGATTTCAACGGGGAGGATGACGCCACCCGCTACGGCCGTAAAGGGCCGGGATCGGTTGCTGATATAAGAAAGATCTTATCCACTTCGTACAAGGGAGAAGAGGAGGAATTCCTTCGTGTCAACCCGCAGGGCAGATTTTCTATGTACAATTCTCCGAGATGGGTAAGCAGAGACTTTTTCACGCCCATCTGTTTCATATTTCCGCAGTTAAGTATTCAGTCTAGCGATTTCTATGGAGGAACTGCACCAGGCTGTAAGGGAGATAAACAACCCCCCTCCACAACCTGAGGACCCTGGATGGTCCCTCGACCCGGCCTCCCAAGAGGATCCGGGCATATCTGTGGAGCTGATCGATGGGGTGTTTTACCAATCGAGCAATGATAATGCTTTAGTGGCCATTACGGCCGATTACCCTGGGCTAGTTCCAGCCTCATAGGTGACTGAGACCGAAGTCCCAGCACTTCAAAAAGGGATCCGTCCTTGCGTGTTTTTGATCGCCGTATAACAGTCGTGTTTTGCAGGGGAGGTCCTCGAGGCAGAAGGCCGAGCCTACGGCGACTGGCCAACAAGGGGTCGCGAGGCCAGGCGGGCTGAAAAGACCCGCAGTCCGGATTGAGACACCGGCGCAGCGGTATGGCGCGCCGTCCTTATTGCAAGACATTATTCTCAGAGGCATATTAACGCCCATGCCTTCTTTTCAGAAAAAGAGCGCTCGCCGGACTATACCCAGAGAGGCTACCAATCGCGCCTCCACAAGCCAGGCTCCAAGGCCGGATTCGGAGGCGGGGACGAATACAAGGCGTGCGCCGGGTGCTCCTTCGACAGAGGATGCGGATAAACTGTCCGCCACCCATTCCGAGGTGGAAAGTGCCATGAACCACAGGCGTCGCCGGACTGTTCTTCGTGACGCTTGTTTCTCCCAAGAGGCATTGGATGCCTTCAACTCGGGAGATGCGCACCTCCGTGCCGCTCAAAATGGTCTAGCCAGAGCCACGAAGCAGTATGTAAAAGACATACAGGTGAGAGAATTTTGGTGATTATATATATCAGTAGCCCCTGAGACTTGAAACAGTTAGGATAACTGATTTAAGGATCGTTTGTTATGCAGGTTCTTACAGAAAAGAATACTCAACTGTCCCAGGAGCTGGAAGAGTGCAAAGCCCAACTTTAGGCCGCACTGGCCGCAGCAGGGGAGCCCAAAGAGACCCCCTCTGGTAACATATCCTTCAAATGATAAGTATCATATAGAATGCGGCGTGTATGCAGATCTGACGATAAAATTGCAGATGACACTGGGGTAAATCCAGATAAGCAACAGCTCCAACGCCAGCTGAAGGCCGGTGAGAACGTGCTTACGAGGGTGAGGCAGGAGAAAAATGATCTCCAAGATGCCAACACCAAGCTGGGCGTGGAACTACAAAATGTTCGCGCCCAACTGTCGGACTCTGTTAAGGAAAATCGGCGGCTTCGACGCGGCATATGTAGTAAGTGCTTGAACAAACTTTGAAAAAGAGTTCGGCGAGGAAGCTGGCTGACAGAGTTATGTCTGTAGGTATGCTAACAGGTCGTCCTGCCGGGGAAATTCCCGGTTCAACGGGTGACCTTCTTCCCGAGCTCTCACAGCTGCACGAACGAGTTCGGCAGGTGATGCAAGGCGTCGCCCAGGCCTTGTGGCCATCCGTCTCCATACCCGAAGGCCTTGGAGAGCTTGCAGAAAAGCTAAAGGGAGCGCGGCGGCGCTTCCGATTATGGAAGATATCAGCCTGCCGTCAGGGCGCCAGGGAAGCCTGGGCAATGGTGAAGACACGGTACACGAAGGCTGACCCGAACCACATGGCCGAAGTCGGACCTGTGGGGCCCGATGGGAAGGAGATCCCTGTGAGCTTAGTGTACGGTCAAGTAGAATTGGCCGCAAAGTATTCCCAACAGGACTATAGACTAGACAGCCTTTTGGATGGTATTGAAGAGGAATTCAACCAGTCAAATTGACTATGTAATTTTAAAGTGACATGTATAATGCCTTCTAGCCGGATTGTAGATCGTTTGTCGTGGCGGACCTTTTCGCTTCGACCTCTGGACCCGACGGTCCGAAGTGCATCCGAATACCCTCTCGGTTATGTAAGAACCGGGGCATGTGTGGAGACCAGGCGTAGGGGTCATTAGTGCTTTATCAGACAAGTTCCCAACTAGTTTTGTTATATTACATGGGTAGTAAGAAAGATGTTCCAGGGAGAATAGTTCCGTTAAGGGTTCCTTTCCCTAGGTAAGCATGCCCTAAAGTGCATGTCCGGACTGCGACAAGAAGTGCAGAAAAAGCATCTGGGGGCAGATATGGATAATAAATAAAAGTCATATTTTGTTCACCGACCGAATATTCCCTTAAGAACGCTAGCTTTCGGCTTCACCCAGTCTGAGGTACAAGTCCGGCTGACCCGACGGTAACACTCGCAGAGGTGCTCCCCTTATGCCCTAGCCGAATTAACGGGAACGTAGGGCATAAATACAAGATCCAGGCAACCCAGCTTGGCCAAAACTTAAGTCATATCGATGCATATAGTGGTGAAAAAAGGTACATGCGGAAGTATAACACATGTGTTGGGCATGAGGCCCAGGTAAATAATTTAAGCTTCTGTGAAGGAAGCCCCCAGGTATGAAGAGTGCGGCTAGCGCATCTGTAATGTATGAGTCAGGCACAAGGTGACCCTTGAAGGCCTAGAGAAATAAAAGAAAGAAAGGGAAACAAGACAGATGATGCATATGCAGAAAATGGACAAAGGGAGGGGACTAACATAGAGTCCGGTGCTAGGCGTAGAATCTTCGAAGCCTGGCTGCGTTCCATGGGTTCGGCTCGAGTCGACTAGTCGATGCATCCCGCAGTCGGTACGCTCCACCGGTCAGAACTTGGTCGATAATGAAGGGACCTTCCCATTTGGGCTCGAGCTTGTTCTTTTTCTTATCCGGCAGTCGTAGAACTAGTTCGCCAATGTTATAAGTTTTGGCCCGTACTTCTCTGCTTTGGTATCTGCGAGCCTGTTGCTGGTAAAATGCGGAACGGGCTTTGGCTACGTCGCGCTCTTCCTCCAAGGTGTCCAGACTGTCCTGCCGATCGAGCTCGGCTTCTCTTTCTTCGTACATGCGCACTCGAGGTGAGTCATGAATTATGTCACAGGGCAGGACTGCCTCTGCGCCGTACACCATAAAAAATGGTGTATATCCGGTACTACGATTCGGCGTGGTCCGCAGCCCCCAGAGTACGGAGTCGAGCTCCTCTACCCAGTGTGTGTCAGACTCCGTTAAGGAGCGCACTAATCTGGGTTTAATGCCGCTCATTATAAGACCATTTGCTCGTTCAACTTGATCGTTGGTTTGTTGGTGATAGACTGAAGCATAATCGAGCTTGATGCCCATTTTGCTGCACCAGAGTTTTACCTCGTCGGCCGTGAATTTCATGCCGTTATCAGTGATGATGCTGTGGGGGACGCCGTAACGGTGTACAACCCCGGATATGAAATCTATCACCGGTCCGGATTCGGCTGTTTTAACCGGTTTAGCCTCTATCCATTTGGTGAATTTATCCACCATGACCAATAAGTATTTTTTTCTTGTGGGTTCCCCCTTTAAGGGGTCCAACCATGTCAAGCCCCCAGACTGCGAAGGGCCATGTAATGGGGATTGTTTGGAGGGCGGTGGGTGGCATGTGGCTTTGATTTGCAAAGAGCTGGCAACCAGCGCAACATTGGACCAAGTCATGTGCATCTGCCCGGGCCGTTGGCCAATAGAATCCTGTACGGAAGGCCTTGCTTACAAGAGCTCGGGCTGCAGCGTGATGACCGCCGAGTCCAGCGTGAATTTCTGCCAAAAGGTTCCGCCCTTCCTCTTTGGAGATGCACCTTTGAAGGACTCCGGTAGCGCTTTTTTTGTACAATTCTCTCTCATGGACCCTGTAGGCCTTGGATCGCCGCACTATGCAGCGTGCCTCATTTTGGTCCTCCGAAAGTTCTTGTCTAGTTAAGTAGGCCAGGAATGGTTCTGTCCACGGGGCAATAATGGCCATTATTTCATGGGCTGAATGTGTTATTTTGGTGGCAGAGCCTCCGATTGTGTCAGAGAGTTCGGTATCGGGTATGTTGGCCGGGTCTGGACTGTTGTTACTGATGTCCCCTTCCCATGCTACGGATGGCTTGAAGAGCCTTTCCAGAAATATGTTGGGAGGGACCGCGTCGCGTTTTGCGCCGATGCGGGCGAGGATATCCGCCGCCTGATTGTTTTCCTGAGCCACATGGTGAAATTCGAGCCCCTCGAACCGAGCTGACATTTTTAGGACGACATTGCGATAAGCTGACATTTTTGGATCCTTGGCATCAAAGTCTCCATTTATTTGGGATATCGCGAGGTTCGAATCCCCGCGCACCTCTAGGCGTTGAATGCCTATGGATACTGCCATCCGGATACCATGTAGAAGGGCCTCATATTCGGCTGCGTTGTTGGAGTCTGTATACATTATCTGTAGTACGTATTGAACGGTATCTCCTGTTGGGGACGTCAAAACGACGCCAGCCCCAGACCAACCAACATTTTGGAGCCGTCGAAGTGCATGATCCAGTTTGAATATGTGCCGTACTCTTTAGGGAGTTCGGCTTCCGTCCACTCAGCGACGAAGTCAGCCAAAACTTGCGACTTAATAGCTCGCCGTGGCTTGTAAGTTATGTCGTACGGGAGGAGCTCAATGACCCATTTGGCAATCCGGCCCGTCGCATCGCGGTTGTTTATAATATCGTTAAGTGGTACTTCTGAGGCTACCATTATCGAACACTCTTGAAAGTAGTGTCGCGGCTTCCGAGATGCCATAAATACCGTGTACGCTATCTTTTGATAATGCGGGTACCGTGATTTGCATGGAGTAAGGACAGTGGACACATAGTAAACCGGCTTTTTAAGGGGGAATTTGTGTCCGTCCACTTCTCGCTCGACGACGAGCACTGCGCTTACTACTTGATGAGTTGCTGCAATGTATAATAGCATTGGTTCGCCAATGTTTAGCGCGGCCAGGACTGGGTTTGTTGCCAATATGGCTTTTATTTCGTTGAGTCCGGCCGTGGCGGCATCCGTCCACTCGAAGTGTTCGGTGCGCCGGAGGAGGCGATAAAGGGGTAATGCCTTTTCTCCCAAGCGGGAGATAAAGCGGCTTAGAGCCGCCACGCATCCAGTCAATTTTTGTATTTGTTTGAGGTCTGTTGGGGTAGCCAACTGTGACAACGCTCGGATTTTGGCCGGATTAGCTTCAATACCTCTACTGGAGACAATGAATCCCAGGAGCTTTCCGGCTGGTACGCCGAAAACGCATTTTTCCGGATTGAGCTTGATGTCATATGTTCGGAGGTTGTCGAATGTGAGCCTCAAGTCGTCTACTAGAGTTTCGACATGCTTGGTTTTAACGACCACGTCATCCACGTATGCCTCCACTGTTTTGCCGATCTGGTTTGCCAGACATGTCTGAATCATGCGCTGATATGTTGCGCCGGCGTTTTTGAGCCCGAAGGGCATTGTGTTGAAGCAGAATGGGCCGTATGGTGTGATGAATGCCGTTGCGGCTTGGTCTGGCTCCGCCATTTTAATTTGATGGTAGCCGGAGTATGCGTCGAGGAAACACAATGAATCGTGTCCTGCGGTAGCATCGATGATTTGATCGATGCGGGGGAGGGGGAAGGGATCCTTTGGGCAGGCCTTGTTAAGGTCCTTAAAATCGACGCACAAGCGCCAGGATTTGTCCTTCTTTGGTACCATCACCAGGTTTGCTAGCCAGTCCGGATGTTTTATGTCTCTGATGAATCCGGCCTCCAATAGCTTGGCTAGTTCCTCTCCCATGGCTTGTCTCTTAGGTTCGGAGAAACGTCGAAGAGCCTGCTTGACTGGCTTGAATCCTTTTAGGATATTTAGGCTGTGCTCAGCCAGCCTGCGTGGGATTCCTGGCATGTCTGAAGGGTGCCAGGCAAAAATGTCCCAGTTCTCGCGTAGGAACTCTCGCAGTGCGGCGTCGACATCAGGGTTTAATTGTGCCCCGATGGAAGCTGTTTTTGTAGGGTCCGTTGGATGGACTTGGAATTTGACTATTTCGTCCGCCGGTTTAAAGGAGGTGGACTTGGATCTTTTATCGAGTATCACATCGTCCCTGTTCACCGTGGAGCGCAGCGCAGTTAGTTCCTCGGCCGCTAGGGCTTCGGATAGTGCCTCGAGGGCCAGTGCGGCTGTCTTATTTTCGGCGCGGAGTGCTATGTCCGGATCACTAGCAAGAGTGATGATTCCGTTGGGCCCGGGCATTTTGAGCTTCATGTACCCGTAATGGGGTATGGCTTGGAAGATTGTAAACGCCTCCCGCCCTAGTAGAGCGTGGTATCCGCTGCTGAACGGGGCCACTTGGAATGTAATTTCTTCGGACCTGTAATTATCCGGCGTGCCGAATACCACATCTAGTGTGATTTTCCCAGCACAGCGTGCTTCCCGACTGGGGATGATTCCTCTAAAGGTTGTGCTACTTTGCTCAATGCGGCTCCAGTCTATTTCCATCTTTTGAAGAGTTTCCTCATAGATGAGGTTTAATCCGCTGCCGCCGTCCATGAGTACCTTGGTGAGTCGAAAGCCGTCCACGATTGGACTGAGGACCAGTGCGGCTGGTGCTCGGGCTGTTCGGAATTTGGGTTCGTCACTGGCATTGAAGGTAATAGCCGTGTCACTCCAAGGATTTATTTCTGCTATGTGGCAGATTTCGGCCATGCTGCGGAGTGTTCGCTTGCGTCTATTATTTGACGCGAAGGTCTCAAAGACCGTTAACACCGTATTGTTGTCCACGGGATGGTGCTCTGTGGTTTTTGGGAGGAGTAGATCCTCACCACTTTTGGCCACCTGCCGGAGTATCCAACATGCTCTAAGGCTGTGCGTTGGTATTGCATCCGCTGTACTATGAATTTTGCAGGGTCCGTTGAGCCATCCCTCCAGTACGGTTCCTTGCCCCGTAGAGGGCTTTTGCTTTTTGGTAGTTAACCCAGGTGTATTGTGATAATGCACCCTTTTATTTCGGACTGGGTTTGTATTCAGGGCCGGATTATCCCAAAATTTTATTTCGGTTTTCCAGGCGCTTTCCATCGCACAGTACTTTCGTACTATGGACACCAAGTCGGCAAAGCGTGTAATTTCGCGACGACTTATGGCGTTGAGGATTCCCTTGTCCGTGCAATTATTGCAGAAGAATGAAATTGCGTCTTCCTCGCGGCAGTCCTTTATCCTGTTCATGACCAGGAGGAATCTGGCCCAGTAATGGTGTACTGTTTCTTCGGGCTCTTGCCTAATTTGGGATAGATCGCGTATGTTTGGGTGGGTGGGTGGAATTGAATCCGAATCCTCACCCAATCTGAGACTCAGGGGCCAAGGAGTTTCCGAACTCGGAAGTTTGGATTCTTGGATGTTTTCCGATAAATCTAGCCCGCTGCCTGATTCTAGGTTCAGGCCTTGAGTGACGTCCTCCCCTCCGCGGGTATCCGGCTTGGAGGGATCGGGAATCCGGACATAGCTAGTCCTTAAGATAGATGAAGGGTTGCCGCATTGTTCCTCCACCACTGCAACGTGATGGGTGACCTGGGGAGAGTTGATCTCTCTCAGATCGGGTTTAGGCCCAATCTGATCGTAGTCTGTAGCGACTCCCAGGGCGGCGATGCGATCCAAGAGCTCGTTCAGGGAAGAGAGCTCCATTGGATCTAACTGCTCGGCGAGTTCCGAGTTGACGTGAAGATTGCTTTCGATGACCCGAGAAGTCATCGTCGGCGCAGCGGCCGAACAGGCGGTCATAAGAAAACCACCTAGCCGGAGAGTTTGGCCGATAGCCAAAGCTCCCTTAGCAACAGTGCCGTCTTTAAAGACGGGATGAGACATCCTTCCTGATGGCGACGGCACAGCGGAACTCTCAATGAAAGCACCAATGTCGGTGTCAAAACCGGCGGATCTCGGGTAGGGGGTCCCGAACTGTGCGTCTAGGCCGGATGGTAACAGGAGGCAGGGGACACGATGTTTTACCCAGGTTCGGGCCCTCTTGATGGAGATAAACCGTACGTCCTGCTTGATTAATATTGATGATATGGGTAGTACAAGAGTAGATCTACCGCGAGATCAGAGAGGCTAAACCGTAGAAGCTAGCCTATGGTATGATTGTATGTTATGGTTGTTGTCCTACGGACTAAAACTCTTCGGTTTATATAGACACCGGAGAGGGTTAGGGTTACACAAGGTCGGTTACAAAGGAGGAGATATCCATATCCGTATTGCCTAGCTTGCCTTCCACGCCAAGTAGAGTCCCATCCGGACACGAGACGAAGTCTTCAATTTTGTATCTTCATAGTCCAACAGTCCGGCTAATGGATATAGTCCGGCTATCCGGGGACCCCCTAATCCAGGACTCCCCCAGCGCTGATGATACGTCTCCAACGTATCTATAATTTTTTATTGCTCCATGCTATATTATCTACTGTTTTGGGCAATATTGGGCTTTATTTTCCACTTTTATATTATTTTTGGGACTAACCTATTAACCGGAGGCCCAGCCCAGATTTGTTGGTTTATGCCTATTTCGGTGTTTTGAAGAAAAGGAATATCAGACGGAGTCGAAACGGAACGAAATCAACTAGAGAAGTTATTTTTGGAAGGAAACACACTTGATGGACTTGGACCCCACGTCAAGGAAGAAATGAGGTGCTCACGAGGGTGGGGCGCGCCCCCCTATTTCGTGGGGCCCTCGTGGCTCCCCTGACATACCTCCTGCACCCATATATACCTACGTGACCTAAAACTTCCAGAACACAAGATAGATCAGGAGCTCCGCCGCCAGAAGCCTCCGTAGCCACCGAAAACCAATCTAGACCCGTTCCGGCACCCTGCCGGAGGGGGCAATCCTTCCCCGGTGGCCATCTTCATCATCCCTGTGCTCTCCATGACGAGGAGGGAGTAGTTCTCCCTCGGGGCTGAGGGTATGTACCAGTAGCTATGTGTTTGATCTCTCTCTCTCTCTCTCTCTCTCTCTCGTGTTCTTGATTTGGCATGATCTTGATGTATCGCGAGCTTTGCTATTATAGCTAGATCTTATGTTTCTCCTCCCCCTCTTCTCTCTTGTAATGAATTGAGTTTCCCCTTTGAAGTAATCTTATCGGATTGAGTCTTTAAAGACTTGAGAACACTTGATGTATGTCTTTCCGTGGATACCTGTGGTGACAATGGGATACCACGTGCCACTTGATGTATGTTTTGGTGATCAACTTGCGGGTTCCGCCCATGAACCTATGCATAGGGGTTGGCACACGTTTTCGTCGTGATTCTTCGGTAGAAACTTTGGGGCACTCTTTGAGGTTCTTTGTGTTGGTTGAATAGATGGATCTGAGATTGTGTGATGCATATCGTATAATCATACCCACGGATACTTGAGGTGACATTGGAGTATCTAGGTAACATTAAGGTTTTGGTTGATTTGTGTCTTAAGGTGTTATTCTAGTACGAACTCTAGGGTTGTTTGTGACACTTATAGGAATAGCCCAACGGATTGATTGGAAAGAATAACTTTGAGGTGGTTTCGTACCCTACCATAATCTCTTCGTTTGTTCTCCGCTATTAGTGACTTTGGAGTGACTCTTTGTTGCATGTTGAGGGATAGTTATGTGATCCAATTATGTTAGTATTGTTGAGGGAACTTACACTAGCGAAAGTATGAACCCTAGGCCTTATTTCCACGCATTGCAATACCTCTTACGCTCACTTTTATCACTTGCTACCTTGCTGTTTTTATTATTTCAGATTGCAAATACCTTTATCTACTATCCATATACCACTTGTATCACCATCTCTTCGCCGAACTAGTGCACCTATACAATTTACCATTGTATTGGGTGTGTTGGGGACACAAGAGACTCTTTGTTATTTGGTTGCAGGGTTGCTTGAGAGAGACCATCTTCGTCCTACGCCTCCCACGGATTGATAAACCTTAGGTCATCCACTTGAGGGAAATTTGCTACTGTCCTACAATCCTCTGCACTTGGAGGCCCAGCAACGTCTACAAGAAGGAGGTTGTGTAGTAGACATCAAGTTCTTTTCTGGCGCCGTTGCCGGGGAGGTGAGTGCTTGAAGGTATATCTTTAGATCTTGCAATCGAGTCTTTTAGTTTCTTGTTTTATCACTAGTTTTGTTTATAAAAGAAAATTAAAAATGGAATTAAGTTTGTCTCATACGCTTCACCTTTTTAATATCTTTCGTGAGTATGATGGAAAGGATAATTGTGCTCAAATGCTAGAAGAATAAATCTATAAAATGTTTGGCACTAAATATTTGAATGATGAGCATGATTGCAATGTTGTTAGTACGAATTCTTTGAATATCCATGATGCTAATGATGATTTCACTAGTTATGATGAAAATGCCTCCTATAAACATGTCAATTATTGTGGAGTAGACTGGGTTTGCAAGTACACACCAAATAGGGAAGGTAGATATTGCAAGAGGCATAAGTACTTAGAAACCAAATTGTTGCAAGAAGAGCTAGATGAATGTGCTGAAAAATTCAATATTTTTCGTGCCCCTTGTGAACTTTGCAATGAACATGGTCATTTAAAGCTCCAATGCTATTTGTTTCATGATCAAGTCATGTCCAAACATTGTGATAATTTGATTACCCTTGAGCATCATAAAGAGCTTAGCCTTCTTTTGGGTTATGAAGAAATGAAACGTATAACTGTGGGTATTCCAAAGTTTAATCTTGATAAAGTTCTTCATTTTGATCTAGAAAAGATTTATATGTATTGTGCGGTGAATTGCATTGAAAATCCTTATATTGCGAATTACATAAAGAAAAGAAAACAAATAGAAGATGAAGAGAATACTAATGAAAGGGAAGAGACTTCCCAATACCCTCCTATTATTTCTTATGATGAATCAGGTAACAAGGAGGAGCCTCCTATTCAACCAATCTCATTAATAAGGAGCTCCAAAAAGAGGATTGAACCCACACATGATATGGTAAAGAAGAAGAAAAGAAAAAGGAAGAGAGGTAAAAAGATATCTCTCCCAAATAAAGTTGCTCCTATTATTGTCGTGCCTCATGAAAATGAAGATGATACACTTTATGATGATCTCGTTATGCCTATTGCTTATTGTGATGATTATGATTGGGAAGATAATGATACTTCTTATGATCTTGAAAATCTTTTTGGTACTTGCTTGGAAGAATATGATAATAATGTTTGCTATACTATTGGTGCTATCCATACTATTAATGATGAGAGTGATTATGCTTATGATACGAAAAGGCCCAAGCTTGGGGAAGCTATATTTGATGAGGATGACATATTTGAGAATATATTTGCTGCAATTAATGTTTGTCCCAAGCTTGGGGATGCTATGTTTAATAATGATGATATTTTTAGCCTTCCATGTTTTGATACGCAAAGTGATTATGATGAGAATGAAGTTGCTACTTATGATGATTATTGTGATAAAACTTATGTTATAAAGAGTAGTGATGATTATATTTAGAAAACTTGTCATGATTATGAGTACCCTTTCTCTGAACATTACTCCTTTAGCGTGGAAACAATTTATAGTATTCGAGTCTCTTATGATACTCGCACTATTATTCATGAGAAGAATCTTGCTTATGTGGAGAGTAGTAAAATTTCTATGCTTGTAGATCATGAAAAGAATGCGTTAGGTGCTGGTTATATTGTTGAATTCATTCATGATGCTACTGAAAATTATTATGAGGGAGGAATATATGCTTGTAGGAATTGCAATAATATCAAGTTTCCTCTCTATGTGCTTAAAGTCTTGAAGTTATGCTTGTTTTACCTTCCTATGCAAGTTGATTCTTGTTCCCACAAGTTGTTTGCTCACAAAATCCCTATGCATAGGAAGCATGTTAGACTTAAATGTGCTAGTAATATTCTTCATGATGCTCTCTTTATGTTACAATTCTTATCCTTTCTGTGAGCATCATTGAAATCATCATGCCTAGCTAGGGGCGTTAAACGATAGCGCTTGTTGGGAGGCAACCCAATTTTATTTTTGTCCCTTGCTTCTTGCTCCTGTTTAGTAATAAATAATTCATATAGCCTCTGTTTAGATGTGTTTTTAGTTGTTTAATTAGTGTTTGTGCCAAGTAGAACCTTTGGGAAGACTTGGGGAAAGTCTTGTTGATCATGCTGTCAAAAAACAGAAACTTAAGCGCTCACGAGAATTGCTGCCATTTTTATTTGGAGAGTGATATTTAGTTAATTCTTTTTGCAGATGATTAATAGATAAATTCCTCAGGTCCAGAAAGTTATTTGAGAATTTTATGAGTTCCATAAGTATACGTTTGATCCAGATTACTACAGACTGTTCTGTTTTTGACAGATTCTGTTTTTCATGTGTTGTTTACTTATTTTGATGAATCTATGGCTAGTAAAATAGTTTATAAACCATAGAGAAGTTGGAATACAGTAGGTTTAACACCAATATAAATAAATAATGAGTTCATTACAGTACCTTGAAGTGGTATTTTGTTTTCTTATACTAACAGAGCTTACGAGTTTTCTACTTTAAGTTTTGTGTTGTGAAGTTTTCAAGTTTTGGGTAAGGATTCGATGGACTATGGAATAAGGAGTGGCAAGAGACTAAGCTTGGGGATTCCCAAGGCACCCCAAGGTAATATTCAAGGATAGCCAAGAGCCTAAGCTTGGGGATGCCCCGGAAGGCATCCCCTCTTTCGTCTTTGTTCATCGGTAACTTTACTTGGAGCTATATTTTTATTCACCACATGATATGTGTCTTGCTTGGAGCGTCAATTTATTTTGTTAGTCTTTGATTTCTGTTTGAATAAAATACCAAGATCTGAAATTATTAAATGTTAGAGAGTCTTCACATAGTTGCATAATTATTCGACTACTCATTGATCTTCACTTATATCTTTCGGAGTAGTTTGTCATTTGCTCTAGTGCTTCACTTATATCTTTTAGAGCATCGTGGTAGTTTTATTTTGAAGAAATAGATGAATTCTCATGCTTCACTTATATTATTTTGAGAGTCTTAAATAGCATGGTAATTTTCTTAAAATCCTAATCTGCTAGGTATTCAAGAATAATAAAAATTCTCTTATGAGTGTGTTGAATACTAAGAGAAGTTTGATGCTTGATGATTGTTTTGAGATATGGAGATGGTGATATTAGAGTCATGATAGTTGAGTGGTTATGAATTTGAGAGATACTTGTGTTGAAGTTTGTGATTCCCTTAGCATGCACGTATGGTGAACCGTTATGTAACAAAGTCGGAGCACGAGGTGTTTATTGATTATCCTCCTTATGAGTGGCGGTCGGGGACAAGCGATGGTCTTTTCCTACCAATCTACCCCCCTAGGAGCATGCGCGTAGTACTTTGTTTCGATAACTAATAGATTTTTGCAATAAGTATGTGAGTTCTTTATGACTAATGTTGATTCCATGGATTATACGCACTCTCACCCTTCCACTTTTGCTAGCCTCTCTAATACCGCGCACCTTTCGCCGGTATCATAAACCCACCATATACCTTCCTCAAAACAGCCACCATACCTACCTATTATGGCATTTCCATAGCCATTCCGAGATATATTGTCATGCAACTTTCCACCATTCCATTTATCATGACACGCTTCATCATTGTCATATTGCTTAGCATGATCATGTAGTTGACACTGTATTTGTGGCAAAGCCACCGTTCATAATTCTTTCATACTTGTCACTCTTGATTCATTGCATATATCAGTACACCGCCGGAGGCATTCATATAGAGTCATACTTTATTCTAGTATCGAGTTGTATCATTGAGTTGTAAATAAATAGAAGTGTGATGATCATCATTAAATAGAGCATTGTCCCAAAAAAAGGCCAAATAAAAAAGGCCAAAAAAAGAAAGGCCAAATAAATAATAAAAATAAAAATAAAAAAGGGCAATGCTACTATCCTTGTTTTCCATACTTGTGCTTCAAAGTAGCACCATAATATAGCGAGTCTCATATATTGTGCTTCAAAGTAGCACCATGTTCTTCATATAGAGAGTCTCATATGTTGTCACTTTCATATACTAGTGGGAATCTTTCATTATAGAACTTGGCTTGTATATTCCAATGACGGGCTTCCTCAAAATGCCCTAGGTCTTCATGAGCAAGCAAGTTGGATGCACACCCACTAGTTTCTTTTGTTGAGCTGTCATACATTTATAGCTCTAGTGCATCCATTGCATGGCAATCCCTACTCACTCACGTTGATATCTATTGATGGGCATCTCCATAGCCCATTGATACACCTAGTTGATGTGAGACTATCTTCTCCCTTTTTGTCTTCTCCACAACCACGACTCTATTCCACCTATAGTGCTATATCCATGGCTCACGCTCATGTATTGCGTGAAGATTGAAAAAGTTTGAGAACATCAAAAGTATGAAACAATTGCTTGGCTTGTCATCGGGGTTGTGCATGATTTAAATATGTTGTGTGGTGAAGATGGAGCATAGCCAGACTATATGATTTTGTAGGGATAACTTTCTTTGGCCATGTTATTTTGAGGAGACATAATTGCTTAGTTAGTATGCTTGAAGTATTATTATTTCTATGTCAATATGAACTTTTGTCTTGAATCTTTCGGATCTGAATATTCATATCACAAGTAAGAAGAATTACATTGAAATTATGCCAACTAGCATTCTGCATCAAAAATTATCTTTTTTATCATTTACCTACTCGAGGACGAGCAGGAATTAAGCTTGGGGATGCTTGATACGTCTCCAATGTATTTATAATTTTTGATTGCTCCATGCTATATTATCTACTATTTTGGGCAATATTGGGCTTTATTTTCCACTTTTATATTATTTTTGGGACTAACCTATTAACCGGAGGCCCAGCCCAGATTTGCTGTTTTATGCCTATTTCAGTGTTTTGAAGAAAAGGAATATCAGACGGAGTGGAAACGGAACGAAATCAACTGGAGAAGTTATTTTTGGAAGGAAACACACCTGATGGACTTGGACCCCACGTCAAGGAAGAAACAAGGTGCTCACGAGGGTGGGGGCGCCCCCCCCTAGGGCGTGCCCCCTGTCTCGTGGGGCCCTCGTGGCTCCCCTAACGTACCTCCTGCACCCATATATACCTACGTGACCTAAAACTTCCAGAACGCAAGATAGATCGGGAGTTCCGCCGCCAGAAGCCTCCGTAGCCACCGAAAACCAATCTAGACCCGTTCTGGCACCCTGCCGGAGGGGGCAATCCTTCCCCGGTGGCCATCTTCATCATCCCGGTGCTCTCCATGATGGGGAGGGAGTAGTTCTCCCTCGGGGCTGAGGGTATGTACCAGTAGCTATGTGTTTGATCTCTCTCTCTCGTGTTCTTGATTTGGCACGATCTTGATGTATCGCGAGCTTTGCTATTATAGCTGGATCTTATGTTTCTCCTCCCCCTCTTCTCTCTTGTAATGAATTGAGTTTCCCCTTTGAAGTAATCTTATCGGATTGAGTCCTTAAAGACTTGAGAACACTTGATGTATGTCTTGCCGTCGATATATGTGGTGACAATGGGATACCACGTGCCACTTGATGTATGTTTTGGTGATCAACTTGCGGGTTCCGCCCATGAACCTATGCATAGGGGTTGGCACACGTTTTCATCATGATTCTCTGATAGAAACTTTGGGGCACTCTTTGAGGTTCTTTGTGTTGGTTGAATAGATGAATCTGAGATTGTGTGATGCATATCGTATAATCATACCCACGGATACTTGAGGTGACATTGGAGTATCTAGGTGACATTAGGGTTTTGGTTGATTTGTGTCTTAAGGTGTTATTCTAGTACAAACTCTAGGGCTGTTTGTGACACTTATAGGAATAGCCCAACGGATTGATTGGAAAGAATAACTTTGAGGTGGTTCCGTACCCTACCATAATCTCTTCATTTGTTCTCCGCTATTAGTGACTTTGGAGTGACTCTTTGTTGCATGTTGAGGGATAGTTATGTGATCCAGTTATGTTAGTATTGTTGAGGGAACTTACACTAGCGAAAGTATGAACCCTAGGCCTTATTTCCACACATTGCAATACCGTTTACGCTCACTTTTATCACTTGCTACCTTGCTATTTTTATTATTTCAGATTACAAATACCTTTATCTACTATCCATATACCACTTGTATCACCATCTCTTCGCTGAACTAGTGCACCTATACAATTTACCATTGTATTGGGTGTGTTGGGGACACAAGAGACTCTTTGTTATTTGGTTGCAGGGTTGCTTGAGAGAGACCATCTTCATCCTACGCCTTCCACGGATTGATAAACCTTAGGTCATCCACTTGAGGGAAATTTGCTACTGTCCTACAAACCTCTGCACTTGGAGGCCAAGCAACGTCTACAAGAAGAAGGTTGTGTAGTAGACATCAGCCGACAACATCCAACAAGATCAGCACCAGATGATAACCTATGTTAGCAAGCACATCCGGGGATCTTTCCCTTTTGCATTTATCATTTATTTCTTGTCTTTTTGTTTTTTACCTGGTAGCTTACTGCTTTCTAGTGTGGTAATTATGTACTTATGTACCTAATAACGTTTCTGCCCTAGAGTGTGGTAGTTATATACCTGTCCATTGTAACTTACTTCTTAATAATGTGGTAATTTTATACTTATGTACCTGGTAATTCAATGCTTTATAGTGTGGTAAGTGTATGCTTATGTCCCTGGTAACTTTTATGCGGACATGCCCCTTAATTTTGTTTCATGTGTTTGTGGTATTTCACAGCAAAACATTGCCAACGTAAAAAAACCTCAACTGGTGCAAATTTATTGTTGATCAGCTTCACAAAGCCCTTTCAAAAGGCAAGCCTACGACGGGCTGCCTCCTATTCTACAATGATAGTGCCCCAATTCTCTTTGTTAATGCAATTCATTTGTTTTCGTTTTCCCATGATTTTTGGTTTGTATAGCTTATTTCGCCAACTAGCCAGCTGGTAACGACCTTTTTTGTTTTCTAGCTTCTGTACATTGATGCTATTGACCTAACTGGCCTTGGGATCATCTTGCCTAATGGTCCGTTTGCAATTAACGTGTGGATGAATGAGCTAGCATCGTAAGTTCTTCAGATGGACGCATAGAGGACAAACTTTCTTATGGGAAATTACCAGTAATTTGGTATTGTCATTTTTCTTAGTTTATGGACTGCCATCTGCTTTCTCATGCTTTTTGTTTTTTATCATATTTGTCAGCTCAAGCCCCAATATGGCCAAGACTATTTCTTGTTTGGTGGATTACAAGGTCTTGACAAATTCATGCGTGTTCATGTATCGCCAAACTGTAGCAAACGGTATTTTCCTTTTGGGGTGCTGCAATTTTTCCCTTTGCTGGTAAACAGTGTTATAAAGACTTGGTAACATTGTCGTTTTTATGATGGTAATCTTTTTTATAGTTTGGTGTATCACTTTCACAGTTTCTTTCAGCTTGTCTTTTGTGGTCTTTAACTAGTTTTTGTATGGTAGTTTATGTCTCTCACAACCTGATAACTTTTTTTTCATCCATCATTTTTCTATGAGGAACTTGCTAAAGCTTCTGCTATTGTGGGTCCCTTTTCGTCTTGCATGGTTGGCCTCCTGGGTGGGCTTGTCAATGAGTTCATGTCCTTGGACGACGAAGATAGCTCACAGATGTCTCGTCTATTAGAGAGCCAACTCATGGGTTTCTCTGCTGCTAGGAAGATTGCAAGGACCTATCATGCATCCTGTTCACGTGAAGTAAAAGATACCGGCAAGAAAAATGTTGAGGTTTCAGATTCTGAACATGAGCATGATGATGGCGACGGGGACGATCACTCTGACGAAGATCTAGATTTCCACGTTCATTTCCATGGTCCTTCAGGTGGTTTTGACGCTTCTGGCAGTGGTGGACCGAATGCCCATGATGCTTCAGGTAGTGAGGCAGCGAATGTGAAAGTGAAACTATCCCTGGGTGGTTTTGGTAATTCCTAACAACATATAGCTCATTGAGCTAATGCTATTCCAAGATGAATATTTCAGAAAAGCTCAATGGTTGGCATGGCATGGATTAGAAAGTGGACCCTTCAAAATGCTAAGGATAAAAGATTGGCTCAAGCTCAAAGCATAAGACTCTACATTTTCTATTTTAGTGATCCAAGATCACATTGAGTCTATAGGAAAAGCCAATACTATTAAGAAGGGATGAGGTGTTGCTTAATGAGGTGCTTGCTCAAAGTGCTTAGTGATATGCTCCAAAACCCTCAACTACTTTCTCATCTCCACATATGTCCCACACCAAATATCCAACTCGGCCCCACCGATTCTTTCTATCCGGCGCCACCGAGTTCAGTTAACATAGCCACTGCCAGAAACCCTAATTTTTTGGTCTCACCGATAGGGATCTCGGTCTCACCGAGATGGGATTGTAATCTCTCTGTTTCCCTTCGTAACGTTTCGGTCCAACCGAGATGAGCGATCGGTCCCACCGAGATTGCAATGTAAACTCTTTGTTTCCCTTTCGTAACACTTTGGTCCAACCGAGATGAGCGAATCGGTCCCACCGAGTTTGCCTGACCAACTCTCTGTTAGTCCATTACCAAAATCGGTCTCACCGAGTTTGTGTAATCGGTCTCACCGAGATTACGTTATGCCCTAACCCTAATGAAATCGGTCCCACCGAGTTGACATGCCGGTCCCACCGAGAATCCTAACGTTCACATTTTGAACTAAATCGGTCTGAACGAGTTTCATGATTCGGTCCCACCGAGTTTGGTGATTTGTGTGTAGCGGTTAGATTTTGTGTGGAGGCTATAAATACCCCTCCACCCACTCTTCATTCAAGGAGAGAGCCATCAGAACATGCCTACACTTCCAATACATATTTTTTGAGAGAGAACCACCTACACTTGTGTTGAGGTCAAGATATTCCATTCCAACCACATAAATCTTGATCTCTAGCCTTCCCCAAGTTGCTTTCCACTCAAATCTCCTTTCTACCAAATCCAATCCTATGAGAGAGAGTTGAGTGTTGGGGAGACTATCATTTGAAGCACAAGAGCAAGGAGTTCATCATCAACACACCATTTGTTACTTCTTGGAGAGTGGTGTCTCCTAGATTGTCTAGGTGTCACTTGGGAGCCTCCGACAAGATTGTGGAGTTGAACCAAGGAGTTTGTAAGGGCAAGGAGATCGCCTACTTCGTGAAGATCTACCCTAGTGAGGCAAGTCCTTCATGGGCGACGGCCATGGTAGGATAGACAAGGTTGCTTCTTCGTGGACCCTTCGTGGGTGGAGCCCTCCGTGGACTCGCGCAACCGTTACCTTTCGTGGGTTGAAGTCTCCATCAACGTGGATGTACGATAACACCACCTATCGGAACCACGCCAAAAATCTCTGTGTCAACATTGCGTTTGCTCCCTCAAACTCCTCCCTTTACCCTCATATGCAATTGTTTTATATACTCTTAGAGTTGCATGTGTAGGTTGATTACTTGTTTGTGCTAAGTTGCTAAAATCTGCCAAGAACTAAAATTGGGAAAAGGCTAGATTTTTATTTGGTCAAGTAGTCTAATCACCCCCCCCCCTCTAGACATACTTTCAATCCTACAGAATGCAGATGTGGGTGCAAGCGGTTTTGCAACTGAAAATGTGTTGGTATGGTTAGCTGGAATTGGTGGAACCACCACTCTTGCCAGAACCGACCATCCTCTTGAGTCTCAAATTATGCTTACTGCATGCTCCGGGACTATATCTGGTGATGGAGTGCATAACTAGCCAGATATGACGGATACTCAAAATGACGCTGCTATTGATGCTTCCGTGAAGAGGTGTGGTTCTTCTCTTGTTTGTAACTTGGATAAGCAATATTCCAGGTGTTGCAAGAAACTACGTCTACCTTCTCCGCCCATGCCCACTGGTACAACTATATTGATCTGTTATGATGTTTTCTGGGGCAAGACCATCCATTGCATTGAGGAAGGTGTTAAACAGCCACACAAAGTTCTCCTTTAGTTCGTTGTGAATGAAGCCACACCCAAACTGGATGGCTTGACCATGGTTATTAATTTCAATGAATGGTGCACACGGCATCTTGTACATGTTTGTCATGTATGTTGTGTCGAACGACAAACAATCGTTATACTTTGCATATGCCCTGCGTGATGCGCCATCAATCCAGATGGCATTGATGGAACCATATGCTCATTATACTTTGCATATGGTTAGCTGGAATTGATGGAACCACCACTCTTGCCAGAACCGACCAGCCTCTTGAGTCTCAGATTATGCTTACTAGATGCTCTGGGACTATATCTTGTGATGAAGTGCATAACCAGCCAGGTATGACGGATACTCAAAATGAGGCTGTTGTTAATGCTTCCGTGAAGAGGTGTTGTTCTTCTCTTATTTGTAACTTGGATAAGCAATATTTCAGGTGTCACAAGAAATTACGCCTACCTTCTCCGCCCATGCCCACTGGTACAACTTTCTTGATCTGTGATGATGTTTTTTGGGGCAACGCCGTCCATTGCATTGAAGAAGGTGTTAAATAGCCACGCAAAGTTCTCCTTTGGTTCATTGTGAATGAAGCCACACCCAAACTGGATGGCTTGACCATGGTTATTAATTTCAATGAATGGTGCACACAATATCTTGTACATGTTTGTCATGTATGTTGTGTCCAATGACAAACAATCATTATACTTTGCATATGCCCTACGTGATGCGCCATCAATCCAGAACTAGTTCTCAACCCTGTCCTCGTCATCAAGCTTGATTCAGTAAAAATATGAATATTTGGCCCTCATGTCCTGGAGGTACACAATTGTGCTTCCAACATCCATGTGACTGTGCTCTAAGAGGAATAGCTCGCTGATTAGCAATGTCTTGTGCCATGTAGGGTACATCTTCAGCACTTCCATAAAACCATGCCATCAGCTGCATCTGCCTCAAAGTCTCAATGTTGCACCCGTGCAGAACTCTCAAGAAGTCTTGCTCCTCTTTTTGAATGTACTGGTGTGATGATAGGAATTTTATTATAGATGGCTTTTTGATGTGGGGGTGATTGTGGTTGTCCTGGAAACGGGCAACTATCCACCACGCACCGTCATGTGATAGGTACATGTGCACTTGATATTCAGTCCCAAAAACCTTCCCTTTTTTCTCTTCTTGACAATGCTGGTTGGGTTCTCCACATCTTGCAGCTCCTCCCTATCCTTGCGTCGTTTGCCATATTCTGTACAAACTAGGAGCACCCTGCTTATACTTTGATCAACCCTTTCTCTTTTATACTGCTGCCTTGTTGCAAAGCTAGTCATGCATGTATAAATTTTGTAGTGGTCATGTGCTCTCTCCAGAGTGTCAAATTTTGTCCCTTGTAAAGGGATCTTGGGTGTGGAATACGCATCCATGTTGCTGCCTTCAATATCAGCATCGATCCCAACAGATTTTGGAGTTGCAGGTTCGTTGAATGTTTCCTCCCCAAGGCTTCCAGCTCACGTGCTTGCATTTGTTCCAGCACTGGCAAACTATTGTTTGCGCTGATCGTCCGAGCACCTGCAATGTGACATGGTAGTTTAGACAAACCTAGAATGGTAATTTCAATCCAGGTACAATGGTAACCTAAATAACAGTTTTTGATCATGGTAGTTTTCTGAAGAATCACTGACTATAATTTCTAGCAAGGGACACTGCTAATTTTCCTCTCTTGATCATAGTAATATATGAACATTATTGTTTGTAAATTTTTAAACCAGGGTAACTGGTAATACTTGAACACCACTGCTGGTAATTTCAAACCAGGTTCACTAGTAATACATGAACACCAATGCTGGTAATTTCAAAACCAGTATCACTAGTAACCTAAAAACATTTTTTATCGTGGTGATACATGAACAACTGAGGCTGGTAAAAATTCCAAATATGAAAATTACCTGGGTCCAGGATGTTTGGGTAGGAAGAATCGTAGCTTGTCGTGCGTGTTGCATCATCCTATTCATGCATTATCCCTCCTCCGGCATCTTCTGCATTATCTCCTCTACTAGTATCCATTCTTTTGATGTACCTCATGCTTCGTGTTTTTTTACGTTTGCATGTAGTATATGTTTGCACGTGTTCACTATTTTTTGGAATCATTGTTTTTGTTTATTCTTTACACATATGTTAAAGGCAAGAACACATGGATCAAAGGCAAGAACATTAAACAGGATAAATACAGTACAGCATGAGCCTCTCCAATAAAAGGCATCACTTTATTTCTTCCATGGTAGTTCTTAACACAAGTGGATGATAACTTTTACCATGTACAGATTGGTAACTTGTTTTATTCATGCAATATAGCATTCTAGACAAAAATGAACCTATTGTAATGCATTTTCCATCATAGGACAGTATGATTTTTGTGATCAATAAAGGTTCCTCTTTTATTATCTCTATTTATTTAAATGGTAACACCACTGGTTTTTCTTTCATGTAGCAAGGGGGTGGGGAATGGGGTGGGTAGTTTGTTTGATGCATATAGTTGGTAACAACAGTGCCATGGGCTGGTAGATTTTGCACAGACTGGGTGGTAAATCTTTGCAAGAAGAAATTTTTTTTGAGTAATAGGAATGATTTGCTTCTTACCTGGGGGTGGGCTGGTAATTTTTGCACACACTGGGTGATAAATTTTTGTAAGAAGCAAAATTTTCATAGTAGTAGGATGATTTATTTTTCTTAATAGGGGGTGGGGTGATGTTGCCTGGTGAGTCCTGCATCGGATCCATGGTAATTCTCCTGTCTTGTAGTTGGTAATCCACCTGTCTTGATGTATGCAATGTACTAGAGTGAAGAGGCCTCTGGTATTGTTCTACTTCCTCGAGGTTTGGAGGTATGGTAGTGGTTTGCTGTCGATTTGAGCAGTTGGGTAGGGGAGGGCGGCGTGGGGGAGAGTATACTTGCGTGGGAGTTAAGGGGGTGGGAGAAAGGTGGACGTGCAACTGCATGAGGGGAGTGTTGGGAATCGTTGCATGGAAAACAAAAACAATTCTACACACACACAATGATTTATCCATGGAGATGCATAGCAATGAGGGGGAGAGTGTGTCTACGTACCCTCGTAGACCGTAAGCGGAAGCGTTTCTCAACGCGGTTGATGTAGTCAAACTTCTTCGCGCTTCAACCGATCAAGTACCAAACACACGGCACCTCCGCGTTCTGCACATGTTCAGCTCGGTGACGTCCCTTGCCTTCTTGATCCAGCAAGACGTCGAGGTAGTAGATGAGTTCCGTCAGCACGACGGCTGGTGATGGTGATGGTGAAGTGACCCTCGCAGGGCTTCGCCTAAGCACTATGGAAATATGACCGGGGTGTAAATGGTGGAGGGGGCGACAGACACACACGGCTAAAACAATTGGCTGGGGTGTGCTAGGCGCCCCCCCTCCCCCCCCCCACACACACACATATATATATATATATATATAATCTGTTTTGGATGTTTAATGGGCTTTAATATGCTCTTTTATATTATTTTTGGGACTAACCTATTAACCGGGGGCCCAGTGCCAATTTATGTTTTTTGCCTATTTTAGACTTTTAGTGTTTCGCAGAAAAGGAATATCAAACGGAATCCAAACGGAATGAAACCTTCGCGAGGATCTTTCTTGAAACAAACGCAAACCAGGAGACTTGGAGTGGAAGTCTGGAACTCTGCAAAGCTTCCACAAGGCAGGAGGGCGCGCCCAAGGGGGGTAGGCGTGCCCCCACCCTCGTGGGCCCCACGGAGCTCCATCGATGTACTTCTTTCGCCTATATATACTCTTATACCCTAAAAACATCAAAAAGAGCCACAAAACCACTTTTCCACCGCCGCAACCTTCTATACCCGTGAGATCCCATCTGGGCCTTTTTCGGTGATCTATCCGAGGGGGATTCGATCATGGAGGGCTTCTACATCAACACCATAGCCTCTCCGATGACGTGTGAGTAGTTTACCACAGACCTTCGGGTCCACAGTTATTAGCTAGATGGCTTCTTCTCTCTCTTTGGTTCTCAATACAAAGTTCTCCTTGATGTTCTTGGAGATCTATTTGATGTAATACTTTTTGCGGTGTGTTTACTGAGATCTGATGAATTGTGGATTTATGATCAAGTTTATCTATGAATAATATTTGGCTCTTCTCTGAATTCTTATATGCATGATTTGATATCTTTCCAAGTCTCTTTCAATTATCGGTTTAGTTTGGCCTACTAGATTGATCTTTCTTGCAATGGGAGAAGTGCTTAGCTTTGGGTTCAGTCTTGAGGTGTCCTTTCCCAGTGACAGTAGGGGCCGCAAGGCACATATTGTATTGTTTCCATCGAGGATAAAAAGATGGGGTTTATATCATATTGCTTGAGTTTATCCCTCTACATCATGTCATCTTGCCTAATGCATTACTCTGTTCTTATGAAACTTAATACTCTAGATGCATGCTGGATAGCGGTCGATGTGTGGAGTAATAGTAGTAGATGTAGAATCGTTTCGGTCTAGTTAACACAGACATGATGTCTATGTTCATAATCATTGCCTAGATATTCTCATAATTATGCGCTCTTCTATCAATTGCTCGGCAGTAATTTGTTCACCCACTGTAATACTTGCTATCATGAGAGAAGCCACTAGTGAAACCTATGGCCCCGGGTCTCTTTCTTATCATATTGCATCTCTTTTTATTTACATCGCATCTCGTTTACTATTTTGCAATCTTTACTTTCCAATCTATACAACAAAAATACCAAAAATATTTATCTTACTATCTTTATCTGATCTCACTTTCGCAAGTGACCGTGAAGGGATTGACAACCCCTTTATCGCGTTGGTTGTGAGGTTCTTGATTATTTGTGCAGGTACTAGGTGACTTGCGTGTTATCTCCTACTGGATTGATACCTTGGTTCTCAAAAACTAAGGGAAATACTTATGCTACTTTGTTGCATCACCCTTTCCTCTTCAAGGGAAAACCAATGCATGCTCAAGAGATAGCAAGAAGGATTTCTGGCGCCGTTGCCGGAGAGATCTACGCTCAACTCAAGACATACCAAGTACCCATCATAAACTCTTCTCCCTCGCATTACATTATTTTCCATTTGCCTCTCATTTTCCTCTCCCCCACTTCACCTTTGCCATTTTATTTGCCCCTTTTCCGTTCGCCTTCTTCCGCTTGCCTCTTGTGTGTACGTTCTTAGTGCGGTTTGTTGCCATCATGTCTGAAACTGGGGAGGTTATCATTGAAAAGGGTTGTAGTAACGATGGGGGAAACTTTGATGCTTTTGATTATCCTCATGAAGAACTTACTATTTCACACACTAAAAAGTTTCGGATTGGTAGTGGTAATATTATTGTAAAAGGAGTTATTCAAGATTTCTTTACTTGCGATGGTGCTTTGCCCACTATGGGCGGGTCTATTCTTCATAAAACTAGTAGTCTTGCGGGTGTTATATCTTTGCTCGTGGTTGAACTTGAAAGACAATTTATCCACATGCATCCTTGCATACAGAGGATTTTTCTAGAATTTTCCAATATTGAGCATTCTTCTGTTAAGCGAGCAGATACCATCTTTTTAGCTCATGAGTTCAGATTTATAATAAAAGAGGCCAACGAAATTTTTGCACATTATAGGGTGGATGCCGGCCGTCCTCTCATAGAAGCAATCCTTTTTTTATCAACAAGACATAGTGCGCTTACGATCTTTAGATCATGTTGCTTTTAATGAAAACCTTAGAAAAAAGGTTCCTACCGATGTTCTAGTTGACAGGATTTCTGAACTTAATGATAACTTTGCTATCCAGAACAATGGGTTAGGTTTTTTCCTTGAACAAAGGCTCATGACTTTTTTCCAAAAGAATGCTTAAAATGATGAATTGGTTGTGCAATATGAGGGGCCAAAGGAGGAACCAATACCTCCCGAGCTTGATCTTGGGGACTTTTGTCCCATTAAATTTAGCCCTTTTGATTACTTTTGCTTGCCGCAAAGAAATCTTGTTGCTGAACATAGGGAGTATGAGATGAGTTTTCACGATTTGCCTTATCATTATCATGGCAATACCTAGATCTATTCTTGCTTTTATGACTAGCTAGGGGCGTTAAACGATAGCGCTTGTTGGGAGGCAACCCAATTTTATTTTTGTTCTTTACTTTTTGTTCATGTTTAGTAATAAATAATTTATCTAGCCTCTGTAATGATTGTGTTTTTTATGTTTTAATTAGTGTTTGTGACAAGTAAATCCTTTAGGATCTTCTTGGGTGATTGTTGTTTGATCTTGCTGAAAAAATAGAAAGTATGCGCTCACGAAAATAATTTTCGTTTTTTACCAAAGAGCGATAAAATACCAATTCCAACTGCAGTAGATCAATATAGAAATTATTTAGGTCTTCCTAATTTTTCAGAATTTTTGGAGTTACAGAGGTATTCGGAACATCAAGATTGCTATAGACTGTTCTGTTTTGACAGATTCTGTTTTTCGTGTGTTGTTTGCTTATTTTGATGAATCTATGGCTAGTATCGTGGGGGGGGGGTATGAACCATAGAGAAGTTGGAATACAGTAGGTTTAACACCAATATAAATAAAGAATGAGTTAATTATAGTACATTAAATTGGTGGTTTGTTTTCTTATACTAACGGAGCTCATGATATTTTCTGTTGAGTTTTGTGTTGTGAAGTTTTCAAGTTTTTGGGTAAAGATTTGATGGATTTTGGAACAGCGAGTGGCAAGAGCCTAAGCTTGGGGATGCACAAGGCACCCCAAGGTAAAATTCAAGGACAACCAAAAGCCTAAGCTTGGGATGCCCCGGAAGGCATCCCCTCTTTCGTCTTCGTCTATCGGTAACTTTACTTGAGGCTATATTTTTATTCACCACATGATATGTGTTTTGCTTGGAGCGTCTTGTATGATTTGAGTCTTTGCTTTTTAGTTTACCACAATCATCCTTGTTGTACACACCTTTTGAGAGAGACACACATGAATCGGAATTTATTAGAATACTCTGTGCTTCACTTATATCTTTTGAGCTAGATAATTTGCTCTAGTGCTTCACTTATATCTTCTTAGAGCACGGTAGTGGTTTTATTTTATAGAAATCATTGATCTATCATGCTTCAATTATATTATTTTGAGAGTCTTTTAGACAAGCATGGTAATTTTCTTTGGTTATAAAATTAGTCCTAATATGATGGGAATTCAAGATGGGTATAATAACAACTTTCATATAGAGTGCATTGAATAGTTTAATACTTGATAATTGTTTTGAGATATAAAGATGGTGATATTAGAGTCGTGCTAATTGAGTAATTGTGAAATTGAGAAATACTTGTGTTGAGGTTTGCAAGTCCCGTAGAATGCACGTATGGTAACCGTTGTGTGACAAATTTGAAGAGGTGTTCTTTGAGTGCCTTCCTTATGAGTGGCGGTTGGGGACGAGCGATGGCCTTTTCCTACCAATCTATCCCTCTAGGAGCATGCGTGTAGTGCTTGGTTTTGATGACTTGTAGACTTTTGCAATAAGTATGTGAGTTTTTTACGACTAATGTTGAGTTCATGGATTATACGCACTCTCACCCTTCCACCATTGCTAGCCTCTCTTGTGCCGCGCAACTTTCGCCGGTATCATAAACCCATCATTTACCTTCCTCAAAACAGCCACTTTACCTACCTATTATGGCATTTCCATAGCCATTCCGAGATATATTGCCATGCAACTTTCCACCATTCCGTTTATTATGACATGCTTCATCATAGTCATATTGCTTTGCATGATCATGTAGTTGACATTGTATTTGTGGCATGGCCACCTTTCATAATTTTTTATACGTGTCACTCTTGATTCATTGCACATCCCGGTACACCACCGGAGGCATTCACATAGAGTCATATTTTGTTCTAAGTATCATTGTAATTCTTGAGTTGTAAGTAAATAAAAGTGTGATGATCTTCATTATTAGAGCATTGTCTCATGTGAGGAAAGGATGATGGAGACTATGATTCCCCCACAAGTCAGGATGAGACTCCGGACAATGAATAAATAAATAAATAAATAAAAAGAGGCCATAAAAAGAGAAGGCCCAAACAAAAAATGAGAGAAAAAGAGAGAAGGGGCAATGTTACTATCCTTTTTCCACACTTGTGCTTCAAAGTAGCATCATGATCTTCATGATAGAGAATCTCTTATGTTGTCACTTTCATATACTAGTGGGAATTTTACATTATAGAACTTGGCTTGTATATTCCAACTATGGGCTTCCTCAAATTGCCCTAGGTCTTCGTGAGCAAGCAAGTTGGATGCACACCCACTTGGTTTCTTTTGTTGAGATTTCATACACTTATAGCTCTAGTGCATCCGTTGCATGGCAATCCCTACTCACTCACATTGATATCTATCGATGGGCATCTCCATGGCCCATTGATACGCCTAGTTGATGTGAGACTATCTTCCTCCCTTTTGTCTTCTCCACAACCACCATTCTATTCCACCTATAGTGCTATGTCCATGGCTCGCGCTCATATATTGCCTAAAAGTTGAAAAAGTTTGAAAAGGCTAAGTATGAAACAATTGCTTGGCTTGTCATCGGGGTTGTGCATGATGGGAGCATTTTGTGTGACGAAAATGAAGCATGGCCAAACTATATGATTTTGTAGGGATGAGCTTTCTTTGGCTATGTTATTTTGAGAAGACATAATTGCTTGGTTAGTATGATTGAAGTATTATTGTTTTTATGTCAATACTAAACTTTTGTCATGAATCTGTTGGATCTGAAGATTCATGCCACAATAAAGGAAATTACATTGAAAATTATGTTAGGTAGCATTCCACATCAAAAATTCTGTTTTTATCATTTACCTACTCGGGGACGAGCAGGAATTAAGCTTGGGGATGTGTGATACGTCTCCAACGTATCTATATTTTTTATTGTTCCATGCTATTATATTATCTGTTTTGGATGTTTAATGGGCTTTAATATGCTCTTTTATATTATTTTTGGGACTAACCTATTAACCGGAGGCCCAGTGCCAGTTTCTGTTTTTTTTGCCTATTTTAGTGTTTCACAGAAAAGGAATATCAAACGGAATCCAAACGGATACAAACCTTTGCGAGGATCTTTCTTGGAACAAACACAAACCAGGAGACTTCGAGTGGAAGTCTGGAACTCCGCGAAGCTTCCACGAGGCAGGAGGGCGCGCCCCCACCCTCGTTGGCCCCACGGAGCTCAACCGACGTACTTCTTTCACCTATATATACTCTTATACCCTAAAAACATCAAAGAGAGCCATGAAACCACTTTTCCACCGCCGCAACCTTATGTACCCGTGAGATCCCTTCTGGGACATTTTCCGGCGATCCGCCGGAGGGGGATTCGATCACGGAGGGCTTCTACATCAACACCATAGCCTCTCCTATGATGTGTGAGTAGTTTACCATAGACCTTCGGGTCCATAATTATCAGCTAGATGGCTTATTCTCTCTCTTTGGTTCTCAATACAAAGTTCTCCTCGATGTTCTTGGAGATCTATTCGATATAATACTTTTTGCGGTGCGTTTGCCAAGATCCGATGAATTGTGGATTTATGATCAAGTTTATCTATGAATAATATTTGGTTCTTCTCTGAATTATTTTATGCATGATTTGATATCTTTGTAAGTCTCTTTGAATTATCGATTTAGTTTGGCCTACTAGATTGATCTTTCTTGCAATGGGAGAAGTCCTTAGCTTTAGGTTCAATCTTGCGGTGTCCTTTCCCAGTGACAGTATGGGCAGCAAGGCACGTATTGTATTGTTGCCATCGAGGATAAAAAGATGGGATTTATATCATATTGCTTGAGTTTATCCCTCTACATCATGTCATCTTGCCTAATGCATTACTCTATTCTTATGAACTTAATACTCTAGATGCATGCTGGATAGCGGTCGATGTGTGGAGTAATAGTAGTAGATGCAGAATTGTTTTGGTCTACTTAAAACGGACGTGATGCCTATGTTCATAATCATTGCCTAGATATTCTCATAATTATGCGCTCTTCTATCAATTGCTCGGAAGTAATTTGTTCACCCACTGTAATACTTCCTATCATGAGAGAAGCCACTAGTGAAACCTATGGCCCCCGGGTCTCTTTCTTATCATATTGCATCTCTTTTTATTTACATCACATCTCGTTTACTATTTTGCAATCTTTACTTTCCAATCTATACAAAAAAATACCAAAAATATTTATCTTACTATCTTTATTAGATCTCACTTTCGCAAGTGACCGTGAAGGGATTGACAACCCCTTTATCATGTTGGTTGCGAGGTTCTTGATTGTTTGTGCAGGTACTAGGTGACTTGCGTGTTATCTCCTACTGGATTGATACCTTGGTTCTCAAAAACCGAGGGAAATACTTACGCTACTTTGCTGCATCACCCTTTCCTCTTCAAGGGAAAACCAATGCATGCTTAAGAGGTAGCAGCGACCCAAGTAGGACTGAATCCTACTTGGGCTCCTCCGTAGCCACACGCCCCCCTGCCATATATGTCAGAGGGGAAGGAAAGAGAGGGGGCGAGGGAAGGAAGGGGGAATCCTATTCCTCTCTTTCCTTTCCCTTCCCCTCTTCCCTTCTCCTCCTTCGCCGGCCCATATGGGGGGCGCATGTGTTTCCCCTCTTGTCCCATAAGGCCCATATCTTTTGCCGGGGGTGCCCGGAACCCCTTCCGGTGACCCGATAAGTACCCGGTACCCCCCGAAACACTTCCGGTGTCCGAATACTATTGTCCTATATATCAATCTTTACCTCTCGACCATTTCAAGACTCCTCGTCATGTCCGTGATCTCATCCGGGACTCCAAAAAACATTCGGTCACCAAATCACATAACTCATATAATACTATATCATCATCGAACGTTAAGCATGCGGACCCTACGGTTTCGAGAACTATGTAGACATGACCGAGACGCCTCTCCGGTCAATAACCAATAGTGGAACTTGGATATCCATATTGGCTCCTACATATTCTACGAAGATCTTTATCGGTCGAACCATTATGACAACATACGCAATTCCCTTTGTCCATCGGTATGTTACTTGCCCGAGATTCGATCGTCGGTATCTTCATACCTAGTTCAATCTCGTTACCAGCAAGTCTCTTTACTCGTTCTGTAATACATCACCTTGTGACTAACTCCTTTAGTCATTTGCTTGCAAGCTTATGATGTGTATTACCGAGAGGGCCAGAGATACCTCTCTGATACTCGGAGTGACAAATCCTAATCTCGATCTATGCCAACTCAAAAAGCACCTTAGGATATACCTGTAGAGCATCTTTATGATCACCCATTTACGTTGTGACGTTTGATAGCACACAAGGTATTCTTCCGGTATCCGGGAGTTGCATAATCTTATAATTGAAGGAATATGTATTTCACATTAAGAAAGCAATAGCAATAAAACTGAACAATCATTATGCTAAGCTAACGGATGGGTCTTGTCCATCACATAATACTCCTAATGATGTGATCTCGTTATCAAATGACAACACATGTCTATGGTTAGGAAACCTTAACCATCTTTGATCAACGAGCTAGTCTAATAGAGGCTTACTAGGGACATGGTATTTGTTTATGTATTCACACATGTATTTAAGTTTCCGATCAATACAATTCTAGCATGAATAATATATCTTTATCATGAATAAGGAATATAAAATAACAACTTTATTATTGCCTCTAGGGCATATTTCCTTCAGTCTCCCACTTGCACTAGAGTCAATAATCTTGTTCACATCACCATGTGATTTAACACCCATAGTTCACATCGCCATGTGACCAACATCCAAAGAGTTTACTAGAGTCAATAATCTAGTTCACATCACCATGTGATTAACACCCAAAGAGTACTAAGGTGTGATCATGTTTTTCTTGTGAGAGAGGTTTAGTCAACGGGTCTGTCACATTCAGATCTGTATGTATTTTGCAAATTTCTATGTCTACAATGCTCTGCATGGAGCTACTCTAGCTAATTGCTCCCACTTTCAATATGTATCCAGATAGAGATTCAGAGTCATCCGGATCGGTGTCAAAGCTTGCATCGACGTAACTCTTTACGACAAACTCTTTATCGCCTCCATAACCGAGAAATATTTCCCCAGTCCTCTTTAGGTACATAAGGATAATTTTGACCGGTGTCCAGTGATCTACTACTGGATCACTATTGTACCCCTCTGCCAAAATCATGGCAAGACACACAACAGGTCTGGTACACAGCATGGCATACTTTATAGAACCTATGACTGAGGCATAGGGAATGACTTTCATTCTTGCTCTATATTCTGTCGTGGTCGGGTTTTGAGTCTTACTCAACTTCACACCTTGTAACACAGGCAAGAACCCTTTCTTTGACTGATCCATTTTGTACTTCTTCAAAACTTTATGAAGGTATGTGCTTTGTGAAAGTCCTATCAAGCGTCTTGATCTATCTCTATAGATCTTGATGCCCAATATATAAGCATCTTCACCAAGGTCTTTCATTGAAAAATTCTTATTCAAGTATCCTTTTATGCTATCCAGAAATTTTATATCATTACCGATCAACAATATGTCATCCACATATAATATCAGAAATGCTACAGAGCTCCCACTCACTTTCTCGTAAATACAGGCTTCACCGTAAGTCTGTATAAAACCATATGCTTTGATCACCTCATCAAAGCCTATATTCCAACTCCGAGATGCTTGCACCAGTCCATAGATGGATCGCTGGAGCTTGCACACTTTGTTAGCACCTTTAGGATCGACAAAACCTTCTGGTTGCATCATATACAACTCTTCTTTATGTAGTTTTGACTTCCATTTGCCAAATTTCATAATTATAAAATGCAGCAATTGCTAACATGATTCAGACTGACTTAAGCATCGCTACGGGTGAGAAGGTCTCAACGTAGTCAACCCCTTGAACTTGTCGAAAAAGTTTTGCGACAAGTTGAGATTTGTAGATGGTGACATTACCATCAGCGTCTGTCTTCTTCTTAAAGATCCATTTATTCTCAATGGCTTGCCGATCATCGAGCAAGTCCACCAAACTCCACACTTTGTTCTCATACATGGATCCTATCTCAGATTTCATGGCCTCAAGCCATCTATCAGAATCTAGGCTCATCGTAGCTTCTTCATAGTTCGTAGGTTCACCATGGTCTAGTAACATGACTTCCGGGACAGGATTACCGTACCACTCTGGTGCGGAACGTGCTCTGTTCGACCTATGAGGTCCAGTAGAAACTTGATCTTATGTTTCATGATCATCATCATTAGCTACCTCTCTAGTTGGTGTAGTCATCACGGGAACAGATTTCTCTGATGTGCTACTTTCCAATTTGAGACTAGGTACAATTACCTCATCAAGTTCTACTTTCCTCCCCCTCACTTCTTTCGAGAGAAACTCCTTCTCTAGAAATGTTCCATTCTTAGCAACAAAAATCATGCCTTCGGATCTGTGGTAGAAGGTGTACCCAATTGTTTCCTTAGGGTATCCTATGAAGATGCACTTCTCCGATTTGGGTTCGAGCTTATCAGGTAGAAGCCGTTTGACATAGGGCAACCCCAAACTTTAAGAAATGACAGCTTAGGTTTCTTGCAAAACCATAGTTCATACGGTGGCATCTCAATGGATTTAGATGGTGCCCTGTTTAACATGAATGCGGTTGTCTCTAATGCATAACCCCAAAATGATAGTGGTAAATTGGTAAGAGACATCATAGATCGCACCATATCTAATAAAGTACGGTTACGACGTTCGGACACACCATTATGCTGTGGTGTGGCGTGAGTTGTGAAACTATTCCACATTATTTTAAATGAGGGCCAAACTCGTAACTCAAATATTTGCTTCCATGATCAGATCGTAGAAAGTTTATTTTCTTGTTATGATGATTCTCCACTTCACTTTAAAATTCTTTGAACTTTTCAAATGTTTTAGACTTGTGTTTCATCAAGTAGATATACCCATACCTACTCAAATCATCTATGAAGGTCAGAAAATAAAGATACCCGCCGCGTGCTTCAACACTCACCAGATCGCATACATCGGTGTGTATTATTTCCAATAAGTCATTAGCCCGCTCCATTGTTCCACAGAACGGAGTTTTAGTCATCTTGCCCATGAGGCATGGTTCGCAAGTATCAAATGATTCATAATCAAGTGATTCCAAAAGACCATCTGCATGGAGTTTCTTCATGCGCTTTACACCAATATGACCTAAACGGCTGATAACCCACAAGTATAGGGGATCACAACAATTTTCGAGGGTAGAGTATTCAACCCAAATTTATTGATTCGACACAAGGGGAGCCAAAGAATATTCTCAAGTATTAGCAGCTGAGTTGTCAATTCAACCACACCTAGAAACTTAATATCTGCAGCAAAGTGTTTAGTAGCAAAGTAATATGATAGTGGTGATAACGGTAGCAAAAGGTAACAGTAGTAAAAGTAATGTTTTTGGTATTTTGTAGTGATGATAGCAACAGCAACGGAAAAGTAAATAAGCGAAGAACAATATATGGAAAGCTCGTAGGCAATGGATCAGTGATGGAGAATTATGCCGGATGCGGTTCATCATGTAACAGTCATAACCTAGGGTGACACAGAACTAGCTCCAGTTCATTGATATAATGTAGGCATGTATTCCGAACATAGTCATACGTGCTTATGGAAAAGAACTTGCATGACATCTTTTGTCCTACCCTCCCGTGGAAGCGGGGTCCTTCCGGAAACTAAGGGATATTAAGGCCTCCTTTTAATAGAGAACCGGAACAAAGCATTAACACATAGTGAATACATGAACTCCTCAAACTACGGTCATCACCGGTAAGTATCCCGATTATTGTCACTTCGGGGTTAACGTATCATAACACATAATAGGTGACTATAGACTTGCAAGATAGGATCAAGAACACTCATATATTGATGAAAACATAATAGGTTCAGATCTGAAATCATGGCACTCGGGCCCTAGTGACAAGCATTAAGCATAGCAAAGTCATAGCAACATCAATCTCAGAACATAGTGGACACTAGGGATCAAACCCTAACAAAACTAACTCGATTACATGATAGATCCCGTCCAACCCATCACCGTCCAACAAGCCTACGATGGAATTACTCATGCACGGCGGTGAGCATCATGAAATTGGTGATGGAGGATGGTTGATGATGACGACAGCGACGGGTTCCCCTCTCCGGAGCCCCGAACGGACTCCAGATCAGCCCTCCCGAGAGGTTTTAGGGCTTGGCGGCGGCTCCGTATCGTAAAATGTGATGATTTCTTCTCCCTGATTTTTTTCTCCCCAAAACTCAATATATGGAGGTGGAGTTGGAGTCGGAGAGGCAACAGGGGGCCCACGAGGTAGGGGGCGCGCCCCCCACCCTCGTGGCAAGGTGGTGGGCCCCCTGGCCTTCATCTTTGGCAGGTATTTTTCTTATTTTTCTAAAAAGTGTCTCTGTGAAGTTTTAGGTCATTCCGAGAACGTTTGCTCCTGCACATAAATAACACCATGGTAATTCTGCTGAAAACAGCGTCAGTCCGGGTTAGTTCCATTCAAATCATGCAAGTTAGAGTCCAAAACAAGGGCAAAAGTGTTTGGAAAAGTAGATACGTTGGAGACGTATCAACTCCCCCAAGCTTAAACCTTTGCTTGTCCTTAAGCAATTCATTTGACAAACTGAAAGTGATAAAGAAAAACTTTTACAAACTCTTTTTGCTCTTGTTGTTGTAAATATGTAAAGCCAGCATTCATGTTTTCAGCAAAGATTATAACTAACCACATTTGCAATAACGCATATGTCTCAAGTTTACTCATATCAATTGCATAATCAACTAGCGAGCCATAATAATAAATCTCGGATGACAACACTTTCTCAAAACAATCATAATATGATATAACAAGATGGTATCTCGCTAGCCCTTTCTGAGACCGCAAAACGTAAATGCAGAGCACCTTTAAAGACCAAGGACCGACTAGACATTGTAATTCATGGTAAAAGAGATCCAGTCAAGTCATACTCAATGTAAACTAGTAGTAATGAATGCAAATGACAGCGGTGCTCTCCAACTGTTGCTTTTTAATAAGAGGATGATGACTCAACATGAAAGTAAATAGATAGGCCCTTCGCAGAGGGAAGCAGGGATTTGTAGAGGTGCCAGAGCCCGGTTTTGAAACAGAGGTGAATAATATTTTGAGCGGTATACTTTCATTGTCAACATAACAACCAAGAGATGGCGATATCTTCCATGCTACACACATTATAGGCGGTTCCCAAACAGAATGGTAAAGTTTATACTCCCCCTTCCGCCACAAGCATCAATCCATGGCTTGCTCGAAACAACGAGTGCCTCCAACTAACAAGAGTCCCAGGGGAGTTTTGTTTGCAATTATTTTGATTTATTTTGCATAAAGCATGGGACTAGGCATCCCGGTGACCAGCCATTTATCTCATGAGTGAGGAGCGGAGTCCACTCCTCTTGAGAATAACCCGCCTAACATGGAAGATACAGACAACCCTGGTTGATACATGAGCTATTCGAGCATACAAAACAGGATATTTATTTGAAGGTTTAGAGTTTGGCACATACAAATTTACTTGGAACGGCAGGTAGATACCGTATATAGGTAGGTATAGTGGACTCATGTGGAATAACTTTGGGGTTTAAGGGATTGGATGCACAAGCAGTATTCCTGCTTAGTACAGGTGAAGGCTAGCAAAAGACCGGGAAGCGACCAGCTAGAGAGCGAAAACATTCATGAACATGCATTAAAATTAATCAACACCGAATGCAAGCATGAGTAGGATATAATGCACCATGAACATAAATATCGTGGAGTCTATGTTGATTTTGTTTCAACTACATGCGTGAACATGTGCCAAGTCAAGTCACTTAAATCATTCAGAGGAGGATACCACCCTATCATACCACATCATAACCATTTTAATAGCATGTTGGTACACAAGGTAAACCATTATAACTCATAGCTAATCAAGCATGGCACAAGAAACTATGATCTCTAGTTGTCATTGCAAACATGTTTATTCATAATAGGCTGAATCAGGAACGATGAACTAATCATATTTACAAAAACAAAAGAGGTCGAGTTCATACCAGCTTTTCTCATCTCAGCCAGTCCGCCATATATCATCATAATTGCCCTTCACTTGCACGACCGAATGATGTGAATAATAATAATAGTGCACGTGCATTGGACTAAGCTGGAATCTGCAGGCATTCAATAAATAGGAGAAGACAAGGCAATATGGGCTCTTTTGTCAGATCAACAATAATGCATATAAGAGCCTCTTCAACAATTTAATTATGGTCTTCTCCTATCAACCCCCAAGGAAAAGAAAAGAAATAAAACTATTTACACGGGAAAGCTCCCAACAAGCAAAAGAAGAACAGGAAATCTTTTTGGGTTTTCTTTTTATTTACTACTACAAGCATGGAAAGTAAACTAATTAAAAGCTACAACTAATTTTTTTGGTTTTTTCTTAAGGTTTACTAAACACACAAGAAGAAAGCATAAAAGGAAATAAACTAGCATGGATGATACAAATGAAAAAGTATGAGCACCGACATCTAACAATGAGTGTGTGAACATAAATGTAATGTCGGTGGGAAATACATACTCCCCCAAGCTTAGGCTTTTGGCCTAAGTTGGTCTATGGCCACGGCTGGCCTGGCGGATATCCATAATAATAGTTGGGGTCATACTGCGATGAGGAAGAAGAGGGCTCCGATTGCCACTGGCTGGCAATCATCTCCGGATCCCACTGGTAATTAGACTGTCGTGAGGGATCAAATTGTGGTTCTGGCTCTGGCTCCTCGGCTGGTGCAGGGTTCCGGTAGGCTTGAATAGCCGTCAACGGAACAAGGTACGTGCCTGAAGATAGAGCAAACAAAGAAGGAGCAGGCAGGGTAATAGTCTTAGGATGATGTTTATTAAAGAACAATTGATATTTAAGCTCTCCTGCCCTATTCTTAACAATAAAATCATGTGCCACCATACTTTTATAATCTAGATAAACATGGGGCAGCATCTTTTCTTCCTTCTCAGCATGCCTAATAGGTATGTTAAAATGTACAGCTAGGCGTGAGGCATAGATGCCTCCAAAGATGGGGCCCTTGGTACGGTTCAGACTTAACCGTTTAGCAATAATACCGCCCATGCTAAAAGTGTTATCACTGTATAAACCTTGAAGCAAAATAATAATATCAGGGATACTAAGGTTTCCACAGTTTCCGCGACCAATAAAGCAACGACTAGCAAATAATGCAAAGTAAGGTAAAACAGGAAAATGTATGCTAGTGATTCGTGCATCGAAAACTTTTCTAGTTTCCCCTACAGTGATAGTATCAATAAAACCCTCCACATCATCACGATGTGGTTCTTCTGTCTTGCCCTCAAAAGGGACTAGACAAATCTGACAGAAATCATAAAGTGACATCTCCCCACCGTAGGTGGTGAGTTCCTAGAATGAAAATGAAAGTTTTGCACAAAGGTATTTGTGAGCAAGAGATACTGATCGCATTGGTCGTGGAGGAAAGCAGTGAGGCCTGCATTATGAGCCAATTCATGAAAATCTTCATAAATCCCGGCTGCTCTCAAGAATTCATCGGAAGGCCATTCACACGCCCGAATCTCCGTGGTGCACGGCAAATTATACTTAGGCTTTGGTGCCTTTTCCTTCGAGCTTTGGCTCGATGAGCCCCTCAATAGTCTCCTCATCATTTTCTGAAAAATTCTGAAAATTTTAGTAACTTCAAAATAAAAGTAAACCAAACTCAATAATATTGATAGCAACTACTCCTACAAGTGCCTAGGGCCTATATCATGCATCAAAACTACTTTTGACCATATAAATTTGACATGCAAGCTCAAGAACAGGGTCACCTAAGCAACAAAAATTTGCAATGAATAAAGCACTAGAACAAAAACTAATTGGACCAATGGAGGAGTCACATACCAAGGAACAATCTCCCCAAGCAGTTTTGCGAGAGGTGCTTTGAGCAAGGAGATCGAAAATGGCAGTAAAACGAGCTTGGCCTCGGGTTTGAGCTGGTTATTCGTGTTTGGGGGGAGAAGGAGTGTATGGGTGAAAGGATAAGTGGAGGAGGGCCACCATGGGCCCACGAGGCAGGGGGCGTGCCCTAGAGGGGTAGGCACGCCCTCCACCCTCGTGGGCAGGTGGCTGGCCCCCTGGTGTGTTCTCAGTTCCATAAATCCTCAAACATTCTAGAAAAAATCATATTTAAATTTTAGGTCATTTGGAGAACTTTTATTTTCGAGCTATTTTTATATTGCACGGATAATCATATAACAGACAGAAAAATATTTATTTTTATTTTATTTAATATAAATAACAGAAAGTAAAAGTGGGGTACAAAAGGTTGTGCCTTCTAGTTTCGTCCATCTCATGGTCATCAAAAGGAATCCACTAACAAGGTTGATCAAGTCTTGTTAATGAACTCATTCTGAATAACATGGAACCGGAGAAATTTCGAATAACACTATGTTACCTCAACGGGGATATGCACATCCCCAATAACAAGAATATCATATTTCTTCTTGACAGTAGGAAGAGGAAATTCAAAACCTCGAAATATAATCGATGGAATTTTTCTAATAGTGTTGATACTATGAACTTGAGGTTGTTTCCTCGGAAAGTGTACCGTGTGCTCATTACCATTAACATGAAAAGTGATATTGCCTTTAGTGCAATCAATAACAGCCCCTGCAGTATTCAAAAAGGGTCTTCCAAGAATAATAGACATACTATCGTCCTCGGGAATATCAAGAATAACAAAGTCCGTTAAAATAGTAACATTTGCAACTACAACAGGCACATCCTCACAAATACCGACAGGTATAGCAGTTGATTTATTAGCCATTTGCAAAGATATTTCAGTAGGTGTCAACTTGTTCAAATCAAGTCTACGATATAAAGAGAGAGGCATAACACTAACACCGGCTCCAAGATCACATAAAGCAGTTTTAACATAGTTTCTTTTAATGGAGCATGGTATAGTGGGTACTCCTGGATCTCCAAGTTTCTTTGGTATTCCACCCTTAAAAGTATAATTAGCAAGCATGGTGGAAATTTCAGCTTTCGGTATCTTTCTTTTATTTGTAATAATATCTTTCATGTACTTAGCATAAGGATTTGTTTTGAGCATATCAGTTAATCGCATACGCAAAAAGATAGGTCTAATCATTTCAGCAAAGCACTCAAAATACTCATCATCCTTTTTCTTGGATGGTTTGCAAGGAAAGGGCATGGGTTTCTGAACCCAAGGCTCTCTTTCTTTACCGTGTTTCCTAGCAACGAAGTCTTTCTTATCATAACGTTGATTCTTTGATTGTGGGTTATCAAGATCAACAGCAGGTTCAATTTCTATATCATTATCATTACTAGGTTGAGCATCATCATGAACATTATTATTAACATTATCACTAGTTTCAGTTTCATTACCAGGTTGTGTTTCAGCATCAGAAATAGAAATATCATTTGGATTCTCAGGTGTTTCAACAATAGGATCACTAGAAGCATGCAAAGTTCTATCATTTTTATTTTTCTTCTTTTTAGAAGAACTAGGTGCATCTATTTTATTTCTCTAAGAATCTTGCTCAATTCTCTTAGGGTGGCCTTCAGGATACAAAGGTTCCTGAGTCATTCTACCAGTTCTAGTAGCCACTCTAACAATATTATCATTATTCTTATTACTCAATTCATTGAGCAAATCATTTTGAGCTTTAAGTACTTGTTCTACTTGAGTGGTAACCATAGCAGCATGTTTACTAATAAGTTTAAGTTCACCTTTGACATTAGCCATATAATCACCCAAGTGTCCAAGCATATTTGAATTGTATTTTAATTGTCTACCAAAGTAAGCATTAAAATCTTCTTGCTTAGCCATAAATTTATCAAACTCATCTAAGCATGGGCTAGCAATTTTAGTGAATGGGATTACAGCTTTATCATATCTATAGAGAGAATGTACCTTTACTACCCGTGTCGGGTTATCAAGACCATGAGTTTTTTCAATAGGAGAAGGATTTGGATTATATGTTTCTTCAACATGCGTTAAATTAAGACCATGTATTTCTTCAATAGGAGGTAAATTCTTAACATCTTCAGCTTTAATACCCTTTTCTTTCATAGATTTCTTTGCCTCTTGCATATCTTCAGGACTGAGAAATAGAATACCCCTCTTCTTCGGAGTTGGTTTAGGAATAGGCTCAGGAATTGGCTCCGGAGGTGTCCAATTATTTTCATTTGTCAACAAATTATTCAATAGAGTTTCAACTTCATCCGGTGTTCTTTCCCTGAAAACAGAACCAGCACAACTATCCAGGTAATCTTTGGAGGCATCGGTTAGTCCATTATAAAAGATATCAAGTATTTCATTTTTCTTAAGAGGATGATCAGGCAAAGCATTAAGTAATTGGAGAAGCCTCCCCCAAGCTTGTGGGAGACTCTCTTCTTCAATTTGCACAAAATTATATATATCCCTTAAAGCAGCTTGTTTCTTATGAGCAGGGAAATATTTAGCAGAGAAGTAATAAATCATATCCTGGGGACTACGCACACAACCAGGATCAAGAGAATTAAACCATATCTTAGCATCACACTTTAATGAGAACGGAAATATTTTAAGGATATAAAAGTAGCGACTTCTCTCATCTTTAGTGAATAGGGTGGCTATATCATTCAATTTAGTAAGATGTGCCACAACAGTTTCAGATTCATAACCATGAAAAGGATCAGATTCAACCAAAGTAATTATATTAGGATCAACAGAGAATTCATAATCCTTATCAGTAACGAAGATAGGTGAAGTAGCAAAAGCAGGGTCAGGTTTCATTCTAGCATTTAGAGATTGCTTACTCCATTTAGCTAATAATCTTTTAAGTTCAGTTCTATTTCTGCAAGCTAAAATAGCTAAAGAAGCATCTTGATCAAAAACATAACCCTTCGGAATGGCAAGTGGTTCTTCATCATCACTTTCATTAGTATCATCAGATTCAATATTTTCAATTTCTCTAGCCCTAGCAAGTTGTTCATCAAGAAAAGCACTAAGTGGCATGGTAGTATCAGGCATAGAGGTAGTTTCATCATAAGTATCACGCATAGCAGAAGTGGCATCATCAATAACATGCGACATATCAGAACGAATAGCAGAAGCAGGTGTAGGTGTTGCAAGCTTACTCAAAACAGAAGGTGAATCAAGTGCAGAGCTAGATGGCAGTTCCTTACCTCCCCTCGTAGTTGAGGGATAGATCTTGGTTTTTGGATCTCTCAAGTTCTTCATAATGATAAGCAGATACATATCCCAAGTGACTCAAAGAATATAGCTATGCTCCCCGGCAACGGCACCAGAAAATAGTATTGATAACCCACAAGTATAGGGGATCGCAACAGTTTTCGAGGGTAGATTATTCAACCCAAATTTATTGATTCGACACAAGGGGAGCCAAAGAATATTCTCAAGTATTAGCAGCTGAGTTGTCAATTCAACCACATCTGGAAACTTAACATCTGCAGCAAAGTGTTTAGTAGCAAAGTAATATGATAGTGGTGATAACGGTAGCAAAAGGTAACAGTAGTAAAAGTAATGTTTTTGGTATTTTGTAGTGATAATAGCAACAACAACGGAAAAGTAAATAAGCGAAGAACAATGTCTGGAAAGCTCGTAGGCAATGGATCAGTGATGGAGAATTATGCCGGATGCAGTTCATCATGTAACAGTCATAACCTAGGGTGACACAGAACTAGCTCCAGTTCATTGATATAATGTAGGCATGTATTCCGAACATAGTCATCCGTGCTTATGGAAAAGAACTTGCATGACATCTTTTGTCCTACCCTCCCGTGGAAGCGGGGTCCTTACGGAAACTAAGGGATATTAAGGCCTCCTTTTAATAGAGAACCGAAACAAAGCACTAACACATAGTGAATACATGAACTCCTCAAACTACGGTCATCACCGGTAAGTATCCCGATTATTGTCACTTCGGGGTTAACGGATCATAACACATAATAGGTGACTATAGACTTGCAATATAGGATCAAGAACACTCATATATTGATGAAAACATAATAGGTTCAGATCTGAAATCATGGCACGCGGGCCCTAGTGACAAGCATTAAGCATAGCAAAGTCATGGCAACATCAATCTCAGAACATAGTGGACACTAGGGATCAAACCCTAACAAAACTAAATCGATTACATGATAGATCCCATCCAACCCATCACTGTCCAGCAAGCCTATGATGGAATTACTCACGCACGGCGGTGAGCATCATGAAATTGGTGATGGAGGATGGTTGATGATGATGATGGCGACGGATTCCCCTCTCCGGAGCCCCGAACGGACTCCAGATCAGCCCTCTCGAGAGGTTTTAGGGCTTGACGGCGGCTCCGTATCGTAAAACGTGATGATTTCTTCTCCCTGATTTTTTTTCTCCCTGAAACTCAATATATGGAGGTGGAGTTGGAGTCGAAGAGGCAATAGGGGGCCCACGAGGTAGGGGGCGCGCCCCCCACCCTCGTGGCAAGGTGGTGGGCCCCCTGGCCTTCATCTTTGGCGGGTATTTTTCTTATTTTCTGAAAAGTGTCTCCATGAAGTTTCAGGTCATTCCGAGAACGTTTGCTCCTGCACATAAATAACACCATGGTAATTCTGCTGAAAACAGCGTCAGTCCGGGTTAGTTCCATTCAAATCATGCAAGTTAGAGTCCAAAACAAGGGAAAAAGTGTTTGGAAAAGTAGATACGTTGGAGACATATCAACGGCAGTGCCACATGTATGTTGCACTATCATTATCAACTTTGCATCTTTTGGCATCAATATTATGAATATGTGTATCACTATGATCGAGATTCAATAAACCATTCACATTGGGTGTATGACCACAGAAGGTTTTATTCATGTAAATAGAATAACAATTATTCTCTGACTTAAATGAATAAACGTATTGCAATAAACATGATCTAATCATATTCATGCTCAACGCAAACACTAAATAACATTTATTTAGGTTCAACACTATTCCCGAAGGTAGAGGGAGTGTGCAATGGTGATCACATTAACCTTGGAAACATTTCTAACACACATCATCTCCTCGCTTTTAACTAGTCTCTACAACTCCTGTTTCGAGTTACTAATCTTAGCAACTGAACTGGTATCAAATACCTAGGGGTTACTACGAATACTAGTAAAATACACATCAATAAAATGTATATCAAATATACCTTTGTTCACTTTGCCATCCTTCTTATCCGCCAAGTATTTGAGGCAGTTCCGCTTCCAGTGACCAGTCCCTTTGCAGTAGAAGCACTCAGTTTCAGGCTTAGGTCCAGCTTTGGCCTTCTTCTCGGGAATGGCAACTTGCTTGCCATTCTTTCTTGAAGTTCCCTTTCTTTCCATTGCCCTTTTACTTGAAACTAGTGGTCTTGTTAACCATCCACTTGATGCTCCTTCTTGATTTCTATCATCGCTGATTTTAGCATCGCAAAGAGCTCGAGAATCATTTTCATCATCCCTTGCATATTATAGTTCATCGCAAAGTTCTAGTAGCTTGGTGATAGTGACTAGAGAACTTTGTCAATCACTACATTATCTAGAAGATTAACTCCCACTTGATTCAAGCGATTGTAGTACCCAGACATTCTGAGCACATACTCACTGGTTGAGCTATTCTCCTCCATCTTGTAGGCAAAGTACTTGTCAGAGGTCTCATACCTCTCGACACGGGCATGAGTCTAAAATACCAATTTCAGCTCTTGGAACATCTCATATGCTCTGTGGCGTTCAAAATGTTTTTGAAGTCCTGGTTCTAAGCCGTAAAGCATGGCGCACTAAATTATTAAGTAGTCATCATATCGAGCTTGCCAAACGTTCATAACGTCTGCATCTGCTCTTGTAATAGGTCTGTCACCTAGCGGTGCATCAAGGACATAATTCTTCTGTGCAGCAATGAGGATAATCCTCAGATCACGGATCCAGTCCACATCATTGCTACTATCATCTTTCAACTTATTTTTCTCTAGGAACATATCAAAAATAGGGGAGCTATATTGCGAGCTATTGATCTATAACATAGATATGCAAAAACTATTAAGACTAAGTTCATGATAAATTTAAGTTCAATTAATCAAATTACTATTGAATTCCCACTTAAATCAACATCCTCAAGTTATTTAAGTGATAAATGATCCAAATCAACTAACCCATGTTCGATCATCACGTGAGATGGGGTAGTCATGAATGGTGAACATCTCTATGTTGATCATATCTACTATATGAGACATGTTCGACATTTCGCCAGTGTTCCGAGACCATGTCTGTACATGCTAGGCTCTTCAATCTTAGACCAAGTATTCTGTATGTGTAAAATTGTCTTACACTCATTGTATGTGAACGTAGAGTCTATCACACCTGATCATCACATGGTGTCTCGAAACAAAGAACTATAGCAACGGTGCATACTCAGGAAGAACACTTTTATCTTGAAATTAAGTGAAGGGATCATCTTATAATGCTACCGCCATTCTTAAGCAAAATAAGATGCATAAAAAATAAACATCACATGCAATCAAAATATGTGACATGATATGGCCATCATATTGTGCTTTTGATCACCATCTCCAAAGCATCATCATGATCTCCATTGTCACCGGCTTGACACCTTGATCTCCATCATAGCATCGTTGCGTCAAGGTCATCACGCCAACTATTGCTTCTACAACTATTGCTAAAGCATAGTGATAAAGTGAAGCAATTATGTGGTGCTTGCACTTCATACAATAAAGAGACAACCCTAAGGCTCCTATCGGTTGTCGATATTACAAAACATGATCGTCTCATACATCAACATATATCACATCATATTTTGACCATATCACATCACAACATGCCCTGCAAAAACAAGTTAGACGTCCTCTACTTTGTTGTTGCAAGTTTTACGTGGCTGCTATGGGCTTCTATCAAGAACTGTTATTACCTACGCATAAAACCACAATGGTGATTCATCAAGTTTGATGTTTTAACCTTCTTCAAGGACCGGACGCAGTCAAATTCGATTCAACTAAAGTAGGAGAAACAGACACCCGTCAGCCACCTTTATGCAAAACTAGTTGCATGTCTATCAATGGAACCGGTCTCATGTGCGTGGACATGTAAGGTCGGTCTGGGCCGCTTCATCCCACAATACCGCCGAATCAAAATAAGACGTTGGTGGTAAGAAGTATGACTATCACCGCCCACAACTCTTTGTGTTTTACTCGTGCATATCATCTACGCATAGACCTGACTCATGATGCCACTGTTGAGAATTGTTGCATGGAAAACAAAAAAATCTACGCACACACAATGATCTGTCCATGGAGATGCATAGAAACAAGGGGAGAGTGTGTCTATGTACCCTTTTAGACCGTAAGTGGAAGTGTTTCTCAACGCGGTTGATGTAATCGAACTTCTTCGCGCTTCAACTGATCAAGTACCGAATGCATGGCACCTCTGTGTTCTACACATGTTCAGCTCAGTGACGTCCCTTGCCTTCTTGATCTAGTAAGACGTCGAGGTAGTAGATGAGTTATGTCAGCACGACGGTGTGGTGACAGTGATGGTTAAGTGGTCCTCCCATGGCTTCGCCTAAGCACTACGAAAATATGACCGGGGGTGTAAATGGTGGAGGGGGGTGCCGCACACGGCTAAAACAATTATCCGGGGTGTGCTAGGCGCACCTCCCTAGCCGCGCGCCCCCTGCCATATATGTCGGAGGGGGAAGGAAAGAGAGGGGGGAAGGATGGAAGAGGGAATCCTATTCCTCTCTTTCCTTTCCCTTCCCCTCTTTCCTTCTCCTCCTTGGCCGGCCCATATGGGGGGCGCACCAGCCCCTTGTGGTTGGTGTGTTAACCCTCTTGGACCATAAGGCCCACATTTTTTACCGGGGGTGCCCGAAACCCCTTCCGGTGACCCGATAAGTACCTGGTACCCCCCAAAACACTTCCGGTGTCGGAATACTACCGTCTTGTATATCAATATTTACCTCTCGACCATTTCGAGACTCCTCGTCATGCCCGTGATATCATCCGGGACTCCGAACAAAATTCGGTCACCAAATCATATAACTCATATAATATTATATCATCATCGAACGTTAAGTGTGCGGACCCTACGGGTTCGAGAACTATGTAGACATGACCGATACACATCTCCGGTCAATAACTAGCGGAACCTGGATGCCCATATTGGCTCCTACATATTCTACGAAGATCTTTATCGGACGAACCGTTATGACAACATACGTGTGACGCCCTCGATTCAATCGTACACTAATCATGCACGCAAATGTGTACGATCAAGATCAGGGACTCACGGGAAGATATCACAACACAACTCTAAAACATAAATAAGTCATACAAGCATCATAATACAAGCCAGGGGCCTCGAGGGCTCGAATACATGTGCTCGATCATAGACGAGTCAGCGGAAGCAACAAAATCTGAGTACAGACATAAGTTAAACAAGTTTGCCTTAAGAAGGCTAGCACAAACTGGGATACAGATCGAAAGAGGCGCAGGCCTCCTGCCTGGGATCCTCCTAAACTACTCCCGGTCGTCATCAGCGGGCAGCACGTAGTAGTAGGCACCTCCAGCGTAGTAGGGGTCGTCGTCGACGGTGGCGTCTGGCTCCTGGACTCCAGCATCTGGTTGCGACAACCAGAAAGAAAGGAAAGGGGAAAAGGGGGGAGAAAGCAACCGTGAGTACTCATCCGAAGTACTCGCAAGCAAGGAACTACACTACATATGCATGGGTATATGTGTAAGGAGGCCATATCAGTGGACTGAACTGCAGAATGCCAGAATAAGAGGGGGATAACTAATCCTGTCGAAGACTACGCTTCTCGCAGCCACCGTCTTGCATCAAGTAGAAGAGAGTAGATTGAAGTCCTCCAAGTAGCATCTCCAAGTAGCATCTCCAAATAGCATCTCATAGCATAATCCTACCCGGCGATCCCCTCCTCATATCCCTGAGGTAGAGCGACCACCGGTTGTATCTGGCACTTGGAAGGGTGTGTTTTATTAAGTATCCGGTTCTAGTTGTCATAAGGTCAAGGTACAACTCCAAGTCGTCCTGTTACCGAAGATCACGGCTATTCGAATAGATTAACTTCCCTGCAGAGGTGCACCACATAACCCAACACGCTCGATCCCATTTGGCCGGACACACTTTCCTGGGTTATGCCCGGCCTCGGAAGATCAACACGTCGCAGCCCCACCTAGGCTCAACGGAGAGGCCAGCACGCCGGTCTAAACCTAAGCGCGCAGGGGTCTGGGCCCATCGCCCTGAGCACACCTGCACGTTGCATACGCGGCCGGTGAGCAGACCTAGCAACCTCCATTACAAAGGAAGTTGCATTAACGCAGTCCAACCCGGCGCGCGCCGCTCAGTCGCTGACGTCACGAAGTGCTTCGGCTGATACCACGACGTCGGGATACCCACAACTACTCCCGCGTAGATGGTTAGTGCGTATAGGCTCGTAGCCAACTCAGATCAAATACCAAGATCTCGTTAAGCGTGTTAAATATCCGCGAACGCCGAACAGGGCCAGGCCCACCTCTCTCCTAGGCGGTCTCAACCTGCCCTGTCGCTCCGCCACAAAGATCCACACAGAGGGCCGTCGGGACAAAGGTCCTTTCAGCCCCCAATCCGTGAATCACTCGCGGGTACTCTTCGAGCTGACCTGACTTTAGTCACCATCTGTATAGTATGTATGTATGTAAAGTATATACCCGTGATCACCTCCCGAGTGATCACGGCCCGATAGTATAGCACGGCTGATGGACAAGAATGTAGGGCCACAGATGGAAATACTAGCATCCTATACTAAGCATATAGGATTGCAGGTAAAGGTATCAACAGTAGTAACAAGGACAGGCTATGCATCAGGATAGGTATAACGGAAAGCAGTAACATGCTACACTACTCTAATGCAAGCAGTATAGAGTAGAATAGGCGATATCTGGTGATCAAGGGGGGGGGCTTGCCTGGTTGCTTAGACAAGAAGGAGGGTCGTCGGTGACGTAGTTGATCACAGCGGCATCAGCGGCAGTCTCGGAGTCTACCGGAGAGAAGAAGGGGGAAGAAACAGTAAATACATAGCAAGCAAGAGCATAACAGGACAACAAACAGAGCTAGACGTGTTCTAACGCGGTGCTACACGTTACCGGCAAAGGGGGATAACATCCGAGAATGTTTCCCCAGGTTTAGCATTTTTGGACAGACGAATCGGAGGGGAAAAGTTCCATGTTCGCTATGCTAGGAGTGTGTGGCGGACGAACGGACTGCTTATCCGGATGCGTCTCGTCGTTCTGAGCAACTTTCATGTAGAAAGTATTTTCATCCGAGTTACGGATTAAAAGATATGATTTTCTAAAGATTTAAATCATTTTTAGGATTTATTTAACTATTTAATTCTAACATTATCCAGAATAGTGTTTGCTAACGTCATGATGACATCAGCATGACATCAGCAATCAACGGGGAGTTGACCTGACGTGTGGGTCCCGATCGTCATTGTCTGTTTAGTCTAATTAGTCTTTATTTAAGCTAACTAGTTAATTAGATTAATTAAACAAGATTAGTTAACTTAATTAACTCATTAATTAATTAATTATATATTTATTGTTTTAATTAATTTTTAATAATTTTTTTTAACTAAAACGTTCTGGGCAGGGGCCCACTTGTCATAGGCCCCAGGGGCCTTTGCGGGTGTGCAGGTTACGGGCGCAACCCGAACGGGCAGGGGCGCTGGCGCTGCGGGCGCCCGATCGGGGGAACCCGGGAGCTGGCCTAGGGCACGGCCAGCGGCGCGGCGCCGGCGAGGCAGAGCGCAGCCGCGGTGGGGGCAGCGAACGGCGGAGGGCTGCGAGAGGAGGTGAGGCAGCGGGGGGGGGCGCAGCTGCAGGCAGTAGTGCAGCCAGCAGGAGCGGGTGGCTGCAGGTCGGGACGTTGCAGGCGCCGGGGTGGTGCGCGTGTGCGCGGTGGGCGGCCAACGGGCGTGCAGCGTCGGGGGTGACCACGGGCGCGGAAGCCGGACGACGCTGGTGGGCGCGGACAGCGCGGTGGCCATGGGCGCGCGGGGCGGTGGCCGGTGCGTCGGCCGTGGTGAGCGCGTCGTGGGGTGAAGAGGAGAGGAAGCGGGGCTCACAGCGGGTCGTAGGGACTAGGCAGCGGGCGTGAGGAGGGAGACGGGGACGGCCGGCGACGGGGAGGCAGTCCGATGGGGAGGAGGAAGCAGGCCGGCGTGTTGGTCTTTGGCGACGGCGTCGAGCGAAGAGGACGGCGGCGACGTGCGTGGACGGCGTCCGGCGAAGAGAGGGGGCGAGGATGAGTGACGGGAGCCGGCAGGGACGGACGGAGGCGCGGCGGGGCGCGGGGTTCGGGCGCCTCCGAGCGGCGGCGGCGTCGAGCGCCCCGATCCAATTCTGGATCGGGGAAGGGGGAGTGGGGAGTGGGGGAACGTGGGGCGACGGGGGGGGGGGGAGTGGTGCGTGGGGGCTAGGGTTTCAGGGGTGAGGCCATATAGGCCAGGGGGGTTGTGGGATGGGCCGGCCGGGTAGCGGCCTGGTGGGCCGAAGCCCAGCGGGGGGGGGGGGGCGCTTTTACTCTCTTTTGTTTTTGGTTTTGAATTCCCCCCCCCCTTTGTATTTTTACTTTACTGTTTTCATTTAGTTCCTAATTATCTTAGTATTAACAAAATACCAAAGTGGCACCTAAATTGATGTTACAACTTATGTCACAACCACAAAAGGTTTCAACCCAAAATAATTTAGTTTATAAATTTTCAAAACATAAAAGGCATTTAATTAATGGTTTTAGCTAATGATTTAATTAGTTTAGTACATTTAAACATTTTGTAAAGCGTTGGTTTCTCCACCAATATGCCTTATGAATTAATAGTCATGTTAAGAACATTTTAGTTTTGACTTTTGAAAACTTTAACTGTTTGACTTGATTTTAACTTTGAATGTTTTGGACCGGTTTTTGATCTAGCGCGAGATTAGCAATAGTATCCAAGGTGACGTGGCGACATTAACGCGGGATTACTGTAGTCTAATTACCCGGGCGTCACAATTCTCCTCCACTACAAGAAATCTCGTCCCGAGATTTAAGAGGGAAGTAAAGGGGGAAGGTTCGTGTTACGAAATTCCAGGGAGTGTTCTTGGTCTTGGTTGTTCTTCTCGAAGAGGTTGATCCATTACATTGATGTCTTCATTTTGCTGTTTCATGTCCTCATTTCGCTGTTTCAGGTCATCATGATGAAGTTGTCATCCTTCCTTCGGGAACTCCATCGTACTTACGAATAGGTAAGGGGCAGCTTTACAACAATTGAATGTTATAAAGGAAAATCATCTGGGCGGGGGTATCGCAAGAATGTTCATAAGAGTATCTCTCGAGTTGAACAAATGAAATACATCGAGAGTAAGGTACGAAGGTACAATAAGAGGTTCCAAGCGGATAGATAGTTGCTCGAAGTCTGAACCAGAGTGAGAAAGGGGTTCAGAGTAGCGAGAGTAAGTACTGCGTCTGATACCAGACTAGATCACTAGGACGGTGGCCCATGAATTACACATGAGGCCACGCGCGAGGAATAACTTTGGGAATAGGGGGTGTACAGGACAGTCAGGTTTCGATCCTATGGAACTGTGGGTTATGGGCCCACCATGTGGTTTTTTTTATAGGAGTAGTGACATCTTGCACGGTCATGATAGCAAGGCATGTCAGAGAGTACCATGTCAGTTATGTCGGCAACAACGTTGGTACCAAGGGCGAGGGACGAAGAGAACCATTTTCCTGCTCGTTGCACGAGGCGGACCAATAGGCAAAGTTCTCGTCGATCGGTGGCTACCGGAATGTCATCAACAGTAGAAACGGGGTCTCACTGACAGAGTTGTACATCGATGTGTTTATGTAAGCAGTGAATTATTACTGCTTAGATTATATAGATCACAAGAAAGGTCGAACAGACCAATGGAAAGGAAAATGTGATCATTACGTTAAACAGAACAATGGAAAGGAAAAATGTGTTTAAACACATATTTCAGGGGTATATCCTTCCCAAGGACAAGCAGAGCATGATATCCACGATAGGATATAACGTAGAAAATCCTCTAGGTGAGGGGAGAGAATTTCATGACGTTACCCATACAACGGTGTTTGGATAATTGAGCAGGAAACATTTAGCATTGGGCTTCAAATGTTCTTGTTGAAAATCAGAGTATAACCGACATGCTTCGAGATAGCATTGACATGGTCATCAGGTGAAGATCAGACTTTGGAAACTCAAAGGATCCATCAGGAACAACTTATAGAATAAGTCTTACAATTTTCTCCAGGAAGAATGGTTATCCTTGCAAAAGAAATTATAATGATAGGTCCTCCGGCCAGGTGTGCTAGGCATGACATCACCTTACCGGGTCATATAAGGACCAATGTTATAACTCTTGCAAATATGTTCCAACCATCATATCTGACCGAGATTCAGATCCGATTGGTGTCATGATACCTCAGACTCAGGATGTCCGAGAAGAAAAGGTGCGACACATATCGACGAAATGACATTGCAAGATTCTCGGGAAATTGAACTATGGGAGCGGGTTCCTGAAACAATAGTTCATCATTAAACCAAGGAGAGGATGAGGAGGTGGCTGATGGGCTCAGCGACAATTCATCGAGAATTCCAAACGGATGGATTTCCACAATGATGTGAACAAGAAGATGACACTTGTCAATTCAAATGATATAATGTTGTATGCTTGAGGAAAACATACACCAACAATCATTAGTTGAAAGGTGTGCCCGAATATGACCTTAGGCAGCAAGATCACTGTTAGAGAGACGATTCAGCAACCAACAGCCTAAGAATGAGCTATCGATCATTAAATTCAAAGCAATAGGGTTGCTAGAAGTTTTGAAGTCGCACAACATAGTTCAATGGTTGATTTTTCGGTTAGAAACAACACGGGGACCAAGGAATGAACGGATATGGCAAAAAGTATCACCTGTATCAAGAATTCTTAGGAGGTGGTGAAATTCTCACGACAATCTTGACATTAAAGATGGTAATACTTCCAAGGTAAAGAAGAACAACTGCTGGGTAGCAAGGATCTCAAGGTATAACACAAAACACGAACAAGTTTGTGTTGAACGGAGGGCAATAAATTGGTCGATGATAACACGAATCATCGAGGGGCAAAGATGGTATTACCCATCAAGAATTCGATATATATCTTGGAAGAGCTTAGGATGTTTGATGATGATCACGATACAGTTGTTGAGAGATTTCAAGATGTAGTCGATCGGCAATGACATCAAGTCAAAGGAATTGGCGAAGCGAAAGGTTATTGGAACCAAGGGTACGACACAAACTCGAAATCAAGTTTGTTGGTCAAGGAGAAATGGTATGACGAGGAAGATCGACGTAAGCTTAGCTCATCGTCGAAACTGGTGCTCCTGGAATAAGGACCAGGTGGCACAGTTTGAAATCATCAAGACAATGATATAGTCAAACAGGCTAGGAATGGCGTGATCGGGTACAAACTCGTACTTATAGAAGCTTAATGGAGAGTTGTTGAATCGTAGTGCGGACTCGGTTCAGTTATCGGTGTCTTTGAGTGTTTAATAACTCAGAGCCCGTGAAAAATTGGAATTAGTGGGAAGGTAGCACTTGATGAAGAACTCATAAGAAGTTATGCAGTTCCATGATAATCTCGAGATACCAGAGGGGTAATACTCAATGACAGATCAAAGTAGAGGTTGGACTAGGGTAATGCTCTGCAGAAGACAAGTACTCTAACTTGTCTGAGAAATAGAATCAAGGGAGAACAAACATTGTCGGAACCACGGTTGCGAAGGATCAATTCACAGATACCAGATGATATTTATCAAGAAAATAGTTATTATTACAAGAAGTTTCCATGATAGGATCTACATCGTGTCCATGGGCATGAACACAAAGTTCAAGGTCGACTCCCACTTTTTCAATGTATAACCTTCCATTCACTTCTCGCTTTGATAAAGGCATTAGTGTTGAAAGTTTTACCTGGTAAAATACCAGATGAATATGACTCGTGAAAACTTCCGAGTTCACACATATAAAGGAAGGCATAGGTTCAACCCGTCAGGGTATCATGGAAACATATACCACAAGCTTCAATAGTAAATACTACCAGCTCGAAAGCAGAGCATGGTTGGTCAATCAGAGGGTAGGATTTACCAATGGAGAAAGAACTTCCAAAGTGATTGAATATGAAGGACGATGTCAGATGAAATCCAACAATGGATCGGGCGATCCGCAACAGAGCTGATGTGAGTATCGGTACTCCAGAAAGAATGCACGGGCATCATATTATAGAACATTGGAATAATTCGATGCTTAGATAACAAAGGAATTACGATTTCCAAAACAAAGGTTCAGAAGCAGTCGCTCTGATCAAGGATGGATAAGTCGGATAGACCAGAGGCACAATTGGTGACAAATAGTTTGGTCGAGAACCAGCTCATGTTCAAAAATGATGTCTGAGTCGGAAAGATATTTAGAAGGGTTGATAGATGATTGTGTGCATTCGCACACATATTGAATCAATAGGATCAAAATGACGGTGTCAAAAGATACTAGTGAATATTGCCAGATATATGGGAAGCATCCATAATGCTAGTAGACAAGTATTTGTAGAGCAATAAAGCTGCTAGGGATTTTCGGATGATTGAATAGTATTTCAAAGACTTTTGTGAAACACCTGAACAACTGGGATGAGCGGATACTCGAAAGGTGCGAGAAACTATTCTTAGGGGTATTCAAGTGGCAAAGAACTGAAAGGCAGTGACACAAACGGTTCTTGGAACAATAGAGAGAATTTCAAGGTATCTTGTAGTAACAAGATCAACGGGCAATGATTATATGATGGCAAGTGTATGTAGTTATCCATAGGGATGTATCAGTGGCGGGGAATTGCAAAAGCAACGGGCACAAAGTCTCGAGAGGATATCGGAGAGTATCTTCGAAATCTTCTGGTGCAGTCGGCGATCATCTTGACTGAAGGGGCTCTCCGAGGGAAAGTGTTTTCGAGAACCTAAAGTTAGATTTTAGTAAAATTCATTTAACCCAAATAGAAGAGAGATCAGAGTCCCAGAGTAAAGACGAGGAATAAAAGATCCTAATACAACCCAATGGCGACGTGGGCCCATGGGCCGCACAGCCATGTTAGTAAAAGTTTTGCCATGACTAGACTCAACTTCGGCCAAGGAGTTTGGAAGGGGATTCCTACAGGCAGTCGGCTCTGATACCAACTTGTGACGCCCTCGATTCAATTGTACACTAATCATGCACGCAAATATGTACGATCAAGATCAGGGACTCACGGGAAGATATCACAACACAACTCTAAAACATAAATAAGTCATACAAGCATCATAATACAAGCCAGGGGCCTCGAGGGCTCGAATACATGTGCTCGATCATAGACGAGTCAGCGGAAGCAACAAAATCTGAGTACAGACATAAGTTAAACAAGTTTGCCTTAAGAAGGCTAGCACAAACTGGGATACAGATCGAAAGAGGCGCAGGCCTCCTGCCTGGGATCCTCCTAAACTACTCCCGGTCGTCATCAGCGGGCAGCACGTAGTAGTAGGCACCTCCAGCGTAGTAGGGGTCGTCGTCGACGGTGGCGTCTGGCTCCTGGACTCCAGCATCTGGTTGCGACAACCAGAAAGAAAGTAAAGGGGAAAAGGGGGGAGAAAGCAACCGTGAGTACTCATCCGAAGTACTCGCAAGCAAGGAACTACACTACATATGCATGGGTATATGTGTAAGGAGGCCATATCAGTGGACTGAACTGCAGAATGCCAGAATAAGAGGGGGATAACTAATCCTGTTGAAGACTACGCTTCTCGCAGCCACCGTCTTGCATCAAGTAGAAGAGAGTAGATTGAAGTCCTCCAAGTAGCATCTCCAAGTAGCATCTCCAAATAGCATCTCATAGCATAATCCTACCCGGCGATCCCCTCCTCATATCCCTGAGGTAGAGCGACCACCGGTTGTATCTGGCACTTGGAAGGGTGTGTTTTATTAAGTATCCGGTTCTAGTTGTCATAAGGTCAAGGTACAACTCCAAGTCGTCCTGTTACCGAAGATCACGGCTATTCGAATAGATTAACTTCCCTGCAGGGGTGCACCACATAACCCAACACGCTCGATCCCATTTGGCCGGACACACTTTCCTGGGTCATGCCCGGCCTCGGAAGATCAACACGTCGCAGCCCCACCTAGGCTCAACGGAGAGTCCAGCACGCCGGTCTAAACCTAAGCGCGCAGGGGTCTGGGCCCATCGCCCTGAGCACACCTGCACGTTGCGTACGCGGCCGGTGAGCAGACCTAGCAACCTCCATTACAAAGGAAGTTGCGTTAACGCAGTCCAACCCGGCGCGCGCCGCTCAGTCGCTGACGTCACGAAGTGCTTCGGCTGATACCACGACGTCGGGATACCCATAACTACTCCCGCATAGATGGTTAGTGCGTATAGGCTCGTAGCCAACTCAGATCAAATACCAAGATCTCGTTAAGCGTGTTAAATATCCGCGAACGCCGAACAGGGCCAGGCCCACCTCTCTCCTAGGCGGTCTCAACCTGCCCTGTCGCTCCGCCACAAAGATCCACACGGAGGGCCGTCGGGGCAAAGGTCCTTTCAGCCCCCAATCCATGAATCACTCGCTGGTACTCTTCGAGCTGACCCGACTTTAGTCACCATCTGTATAGTATGTATGTATGTAAAGTATATACCCGTGATCACCTCCCGAGTGATCACGGCCCGATAGTATAGCACGGCTGACGGACAAGAATGTAGGGCCACAGATGGAAATACTAGCATCCTATACTAAGCATATAGGATTGCAGGTAAAGGTATCAACAGTAGTAACAAGGACAGGCTATGCATCAGGATAGGTATAACGGAAAGCAGTAACATGCTACACTACTCTAATGCAAGCAGTATAGAGTAGAATAGGCGATATCTGGTGATCAAGGGGGGGGGCTTGCCTGGTTGCTTAGACAAGAAGGAGGGTCGTCGGTGACATAGTTGATCACAGCGGCATCAGCGGCAGTCTCGGAGTCTACCGGAGAGAAGAAGGGGGAAGAAACGGTAAATACATAGCAAGCAAGAGCATAACAGGACAACAAACAGAGCTAGACGTGTTCTAACGCGGTGCTACACGTTACCGGCAAAGGGGGATAACATCCGAGAATGTTTCCCCAGGTTTAGCATTTTCGGACAGACGAATCGGAGGGGAAAAGTTCCATGTTCGCTATGCTAGGAGTGTGTGGCGGACGAACGGACTGCGTATCCGGATGCATCTCGTCATTCTGAGCAACTTTCATGTAGAAAGTATTTTCATCCGAGTTACGGATTAAAAGATATGATTTTCTAAAGATTTAAATCATTTTTAGGATTTATTTAACTATTTAATTCTAACATTATCCAGAATAGTGTTTGCTAACGTCATGATGACATCAGCATGACATCAGTAATCAACAGGGAGTTGACCTGACGTGTGGGTCCCGATCGTCATTGTCTGTTTAGTCTAATTAGTCTTTATTTAAGCTAACTAGTTAATTAGATTAATTAAACAGGATTAGTTAACTTAATTAACTCATTAATTAATTAATTATATATTTATTATTTTAATTAATTTTTAATAATTTTTTTTAACTAAAACGTTCTGGGCAGGGGCCCACTTGTCATAGGCCCCAGGGGCCTTTGCGGGTGTGCAGGTTACGGGCGCAACCCGAACGGGCAGGGGCGCTAGGCGCTGCGGGCGCCCGATCGGGAGAACCCGGGAGCTGGCCTCGGGCACGGCCAGCGGCGCGGCGCCGGCGAGGCAGAGAGCAGCCGCGGTGGGGGCAGCGAACGGCGGAGGGCTGCGAGAGGAGGTGAGGCAGCGGGGGGGGGGGGGTGCAGCCAGCAGGAGCGGGTGGCTGCAGGTCGGGACGTTGCAGGCGCCGGGGTGGTGCGCGTGTGCGCGGTGGGCGGCCAACGGGCGTGCAGCGTCGGGGGTGACCACGGGCGCGGAAGCCGGACGACGCTGGTGGGCGCGGACAGCGCAGTGGCCATGGGCGCGCGGGGCGGTGGCCGGTGCGTCGGCCGCGGTGAGCGCGTCGTGGGGTGAAGAGGAGAGGAAGCGAGGCTCACAGCGGGTCGTAGGGACTAGGCAGCGGGCGTGAGGAGGGAGACGGGGACGGCCGGCGACAGGGAGGCAGTCCGATGGGGAGGAGGAAGCAGGCCGGCGTGTTGGTCTTTGGCGACGGCGTCGAGCGAAGAGGACGGCGGCGACGTGCGTGGACGGCGTCCGGCGAAGAGAGGGGCGAGGATGAGCGACGGGAGCCGGCAGGGACGGACGGAGGCGCGGCGGGGCGCGGGGTTCGGGCGCCTCCGAGCGGCGGCGGCGTCGAGCGCCCCGATCCAATTCTGGATCGGGGGAAGGGGGAGTGGGGAGTGGGGGAACGTGGGGCGACGGGGGGGAGTGGTGCGTGGGGGCTAGGGTTTCAGGGGTGAGGCCATATAGGCCAGGGGGGTTGTGGGATGGGCCGGCCGGGTAGCGGCCTGGTGGGCCGAAGCCCAGCGGGGGGGGGGGCGCTTTTACTCTCTTTTGTTTTTGGTTTTGAATTTCCCCCCCTTTGTATTTTTACTTTACTGTTTTCATTTAGTTCCTAATTATCTTAGTATTAACAAAATACCAAAGTGGCACCTAAATTGATGTTACAACTTATGTCACAACCACAAAAGGTTTCAACCCAAAATAATTTAGTTTATAAATTTTCAAAACATAAAAGGCATTTAATTAATGGTTTTAGCTAATGATTTAATTAGTTTAGTACATTTAAACATTTTGTAAAGCGTTGGTTTCTCCACCAATATGCCTTATGAATTAATAGTCATGTTAAGAACATTTTAGTTTTGACTTTTGAAAACTTTAACTGTTTGACTTGATTTTAACTTTGAATGTTTTGGACCGGTTTTTGATCTAGCGCGAGATTAGCAATAGTATCCAAGGTGACGTGGTGACATTAACGCGGGATTACTGTAGTCTAATTACCCGGGCGTCACAATACGTAATTCCCTTTGTCCATCAGTATGTTACTTGCCCGAGATTCGATCGTCGGTATATTATTACCTAGTTCAATCTCGTTACCGGCAAGTGATACGTCTCCAACGTATCTATAATTTTTGATTGCTCCATGATATATTATCTACTATTTTAGACATTATTGGGCTTTATTATCCACTTTTATATTATTTTTGGGACTAACCTATTAACCGGAGGCCCAGTCCAGAATTGATGTTTTTTGCCTGTTTTAGGGTTTCGAAGAAAAGGAATATCAAACGGAGTCCAAACGGAATGAAACCTTCGGGAACGTGATTTTCTCATCAGATGAGATCCAGGAGACTTGGACCCTCCGTCAAGAAATCCACGAGGCGGTCACGAGGGTGGAGGGTGCCCCCCCTAGGGCGCGCCCCCTGCCTCGTGGGCCCCTTGAAGCTTCACCGACGTACTTCTTCCTCCTATATATATCCACGAACCCCCAAATGATCGGGGACGGAGCCAAAAACCTAATTCCACCGTCACAACTTTCTGTATCCACGAGATCCCATCTTGGGGCCTGTTCCGGAGCTCCGCCGAAAGGGGCATCGATCATGGAGGGCTTCTACATCATCATCAAAGCCCCTCCGATGAAGTGTGAGTAGTTTACTTCAGACCTACGGGTCCATAGTTAGTAGCTATATGGCTTCTTCTCTCTTTTTGGATCTCAATACAATGTTCTCCCCCTCTCTTGTGGAGATCTATTCGATGTAATCTTCTTTTTGCGGTGTGTTTGTTGAGACCGATGAATTGTGGGTTTATGATCCAGTCTATCTATGAATAATATTTGAATCTTCTCTGAATTCTTTTATGTATGATTGGTTATCTTTGCAAGTCTCTTCGAATTATCAGTTTGGTTTGGCCTACTAGATTGGTTTTTCTTGCCATGGGAGAAGTGCTTAGCTTTGGGTTCAATCTTGCGGTGTCCTTTCCCAGTGACAGAAGGGGCAGCAAGGCACGTATTGTATTGTTGCCATCGAGGATAACAAGATGGGGTTTTTATAATATTGCATGAAACTATCCCTCTACATCATGTCATCTTGCTTAAGGCGTTACTCTGTTTTTAACTTAATACTCTAGATGCATGCTGGATAGCGGTCGATGAGTGGAGTAATAGTAGTAGATGCAGAATCGTTTCGGTCTACTTGTCTCGGACATGATGCCTATATGCATGATCATACCTAGATATTCTCATAACTATGCTCAATTCTGTCAATTGCTCAACAGTAATTTGTTCACCCACCGTAGAATACTTATGCTCTTGAGAGAAGCCACTAGTGAAACATATGGCCCCCGGGTCTCTTTCTCATCATATTAATCTCCATCACTTTATTATTGCTTTGCTTTTACTTTTTTACTTTGCATCTCTAAACCAAAAATACCAAAAATATTATTTACCATCTCTATCAGATCTCACTTTCTTAAGTGATCGTGAAGGGATTGACAACCCCTAAGCGTGTTGGTTGCGTTGAGCTATTGTTTTTGTGTAGGTACGAGGGACTCGAGTGTAGCCTCCTACTGGATTGATACCTTGGTTCTCAAAAACTGAGGGAAATACTTACACTACTTTGCTGCATCATCCTCTCCTCTTCGGGAAAATCCAACGCAGTGCTCAAGAGGTAGCAAGAAGAATTTCTGACGCCGTTTGTAATGCCCTCGATGCGGCTATATCTCCCACGTGTCGAAGCACGACTTAGAGGCATAACCGCATTGAAAGCAATGTCGCAAGTGAGGTAATCTTCATACAACCCATGTAATAAAATAGGGGAAGAAGTTACATAGTTGGCTTACAATCGCCACTTCACACAATTACATGAATAAAGCATTACATCATCCAAATACAATCAAGGTCCGACTACGGAACCAAAATAAAAGAAGAACCCCAAATGCGACAAGGTCCCCGATCGACCCCAACTGGGCTCCACTACTGATCAACTAGAACGAAACACCACAAAGGACAAGATCTTCATCGAGCTCCTCCTGAGCTTGGTTGCGTCAACTGCACGGTCTCATCGGCACCTGCAAGCTGGTTTTTGGAAGTATCTGTGAGCCATGGGGACTCAGCAATCTCGCACCCTCGTGATCAAGACTATTTAAGCTTATGGGTAAGGTAAAGGTATGAGGTGGAGCTGCAACAAGCGACTAGCATATATGGTGGCTAACCTGTTCGCAAAAGAGAGCGAGAAGAGAAGGCAAAGCACGGTTGATAAAAGTATGATCAAGAAGTGATCCTAGAACAACCTACGTCAAGCATAACTCCAACACCGTGTTCACTTCCCAGACTCCGCCGGAAAGAGACCATCACGGTTACACACGCGGTTGACTCATTTTAATTAAGTTAAGGTTCAAGTTATCTACAACCGGACGTTAACAAATTCCCATCTGCCCATAACCGCGGGCACGGCTTTCAAAAGTTCAAATCCCTACAGGGGTGTCCCAACTTAGCCCATCACAAGCTCTCACGGTCAACGAAGGAATAGACCTCCTCCCGAGACATTCCGATCAGACTCAGTATCCCGGTACTCCAAGACATCCTCGACAATGGTAAAACAAGTCCAGCAAGACCACCCGATGCGCCGACATCCCGATAGGAGCTGCACATATCTCATTCTCAGGGCAACACCGGATAAGCAATCTGTACAACTAAAACCAGCCCTCGAGTTTCCCCGAGGTGGCGCTGCAAGGGGCTCTAGTTTGGACCAACACTTAGACAAGCACTAGCCCGGGGGGTTAAAATAAAGATGACCCTTGGGCTGGCCTAACCCAAGGGAAAAAAAGGCTAGGTGGCAAATGGTAAAACCAATGTTGGGCCTTGCTGGAGGAGTTTTATTCAAAGTGAACTGTCAAGGGGTTCCCATTATAACCCAACCGCGTAAGGAACGCAAAATCCGGGAACATAACACCGATATGACGGAAACTAGGGCGGCAAGAGTGGAACAAAACACTAGGCATAAGGCCGAGCCTTCCACCCTTTACCAAGTATATAGATGCATTAATTAAATAAGATATATTGTGATATCCCAACAAGTAAACATGTTCCAACAAGGAACAACATCTCCATGTTCCAACAAGGAACAAGCTTCAATCTTTACCTGCAACTAACAACGCTATAAGAGGGGCTGAGCAAAGAGGTAACATAGCCAAACAACGGTTTGCTAGGACAAGGTGGGTTAGAGGCTTGGTTTAACAATATGGGAGGCATGATAAGCAAGTGGTCGGTATCGCAGCATAGGCATAGCAAAAGAGCGAGCAACTAGCAAGCAAAGATAGAAGTGATTTCGAGGGTACGGTCATCTTGCCTGAAATCCCGCAAGGAAGAAGAACGAGTCCATGAAGAAGACAAACGGAACGTAGAAGAACGGGTCCTCACAACGCGATGTTAACGGAACCAACCCGAAGAAGCAAACACCGGAAAGAAGCACACAACATAGTAAACAACCCTCACATAATCATGGCATGATGCACAAACAAGTATGATGCATGTCCGGATTAAAGAGGCATGGCATGGCAAAGTGCACAAGCAATCCTACAAATTAAGTGGAGCTCAATATGCAACTCCGTTGCATATTGACCGAACACCACATCAATTATTTAGTTCACTCTCGGTTAGGTACTCCACAATATTAAATGTTGGTTAACATGGCAAGAGGTGCAGCATAACAAACTATACCATCTAAACAATTTAAATGGGGTCAGATATAATAAACAACAAAACCGGTATACCCCATATGCATTAGCAATTTAATGCAACAACAAATTTAACCAATCTTGAAGTTGTTAACATGATGCGGATGACATGATCAAGTTTATGCAATTTTTAATAAAAGTTGACAAGAGAATTATGAAGCATTTGTCACCATGGTGAAAAGAAAAGGGGTGCCACGGCGACGAATACGAAAATGATGCCACGGCAACATATCGGTTATCAGGTAGTCCATGGGGATACCGGTGCAAAAGGAAAAGTGACTGGAGCGTGCAAGAGATGGTGGGATGATCCCGGATTCCGGGTGTCCCACGGGTTAGTGGCATGGAAAACGAGTGACAATACGGACACGGTGCAGACAAAGGGTGCATCTCATCCAACATGCGTTCATGCGTTCACGGGCGTCGACTCGGGGTTATACCTTTGAAGCGTGCGTTTTCGAAGTGTATCGAGTCGGCGTAGAGGAAGTAGTGGAAGTAGACGTTCTCGGATGTCGAGGGAAGTAGTGGTTCACGCGACGGTAGTAGAAGTAGTCGTCCTATCATTCATCGGCGATCATCGGAGCGGTAGTGGAAGTAGAGGTACATGACGACGGTAGAGATACTTGCGACGGTAGTGGTACAAGGTCGTCGGGGTACTTGCCGGTCCGGTCTTGGTGTATTATGTACATGGCTAACGTAGTGGTACTCGGTGTCTTGTCGAACCCAAGCGACGGTAGTCGTACACGGCGCGATGTGGAAGTAGTTGTACTCGCGGTCTTCGGCGATGGTAGTCGTACACGTATCGACGAGGTACTTGGCGCTTGCGGTCCAACTCCGAGGTCATAGCCGTGTAGTCGAACTTGACGGAAAACGGGTCTCGCTGGGGACTTTGCGCATCCATCCAGAACTTGTGGTACTTGGCGAAAACGACGGGAGGCGGGCAGTGAACAACGACACGAAGTTCAGGTGTCGCGGTGGTCTTGGCGTCCAGCGACAGCAGCAGGCATCGCAGACACCAGGCGCGGTCGCCTGCAGACGGACGGAGACGCAGCAGCAAAAGAAAAACAGCAGCAGCTCCCGAAACTTGACAGCGCGTGGAAGGAGGAGGTCGAGGACGCAGGCGGGGCGGTGGTGCTGGCGACGGTCGAGGACGGCGCCTCCGGTCAGCGAAGCACGGGTGCAGGGGAGGCGGAGTTCCTGCTCGGGGAGGCGCAGGTGAGGGTCGCCGTGGTGCTCTGCTGCAGGGTGCCATGGCGGGGAGGCGACAAAGAGGATGGAGCTCTGGGCGCAGGAGGATGGCCAGGGTGCACGAAGCGGCAACGGTCGCCGGAGCTTGAGGGCGCGTGGTCGCGACGTTCGCGATGGCGGCGGCAGGCCTGGTCGAGGGAGAGATGGGGGTCGAGGACGAGGGGGACTTGGGGCGCCGGCGGCGGCCTCGGGAAGGAGGAGGGACTTGGGCGCCGGCGGCGGCCTCGGGAAGGAGGAGGGACTTGGCGCGGCGGAGAGCAGGGAAAAGAGACGAGGGAAAGGACGAGGGGATCGAGCGAGGCAGCACGCTCGCTGTCTCCTGGCGGCGCGAGGGAGACCGAGAGGAGGGGGTGCACGAGGGGCTCGGGCTAGGTTTAGGTTAGGTTAGGTGGGCTGGGGGAAAGGATGGGCTGGCCTGCGGGATGGGATGGCCTTAGGTGGGCCGGAGCGGAAGTTGGCCTAGGGAGGCCCAGGAAAGCCTTTTTCTTTTCTCATTTACTTCCTGTTTATTTAGATAAACAGTAACAATAAAAGAAAAAGGACAGGGGGCTAGAAGAGGAGTTTTTCAGATATAAAAATATCTTCAATCTCCTGGAACTATACTCTATTTGATAAAATTGTCTTGGATATTTTTAGAGGTAGAAAAAATAAAACAAGTTTAAATATGATTCAAACTTGAGGCATTTTTGAACCTAACCAAAACAACTCTAAAGGATCTGAAATTTGACTGAGAGGTTGCAGGCATGGTTGAGAATTTATCGGAAAAGAATGAACATTAATAGAGAAGGGGAAAATGGCACTTGTAAAAGAAAGGAAATAGAAGGAAAAGAGAAGGAGATGATGCATGGGACAAAGGCATGGGAAATTAATTTGCAAGTGTGTTTTGATGATTCCAAATTAATGGAATATTTAATATAGCTCCCTAAAATATTGGGAGGATATGTTATAAAGAGAATTCACCATGTGAATTCCCTCAGTTTAAATGGATCAAAGATCCATGCCATTTATTTAGTTGAGTTAAGAAAAATAAATGGCATGATGGCACGATGACAATGCACATGATGGAATGATGAATGCAAAGAACCAAACAAATCACACGACGAAACCTGGAAACCCTGGAAGGCAACTGAAGCTCCGGTCTTGGGGCGTTACACCGTTGCCTGGGAGTCTGCGCAAAAGTCAACATACCAAGTACCCATCACAATCCCTATCTCCCGCATTACATCATTTGTAATTTTCCTCTCGTTTTCATCTCCCCCACTTCACCCTTGTTGTTTTATTCGCCCTCTCTCTCTATCCTCCCTCTCTCTCTCTATTTGCCTCTTTTGCCCGTTTGCTTTTTGTTTGCTCGTGTGTTGGATTGCTTGTTTGTCACGATGGCTCAAGATAATACTAAATTGTGTGACTTCACCAATACCAACAATAATGATTTCCTTAGCACTCCGATTGCTCCTCTTACCGATGTTGAATCTTGTGAAATTAATATTGCTTTGTTGAATCTTGTCATGAAAGATCTGTTTCTCCGGCCTTCCTAGTGAAGATGCCGCTACCCATCTTAATAGCTTCATTGATTTGTGTGACATGCAAAAGAAGAAAGATGTCGATAATGATATTGTTAAATTCAAGCTATTTCCTTTTTCGCTTAGAGATCGTGCTAAAGCTTGGTTTTCATCTTTGCTTAAAAATAGTATTGATTCATGGAACAAATGCAAAGATGCTTTTATCTCTAAGTATTTTCCTCCCGCTAAGATCATCTCTCTTAGAAATGATATTATGAATTTTAAGCAACTTGATCATGAACATGTTGCACAAGCTTGGGAGAGAACGAAATTAATGATACGTAATTGCCCTACTCATGGTTTGAATTTGTGGATGATTATACAAATTTTTATGCCGGATTAAATTTTTCTTCTAGAAATCTTTTAGATTCGGCCGCGGGAGGCACTTTTATGGAAATCACTTTAGGAGATGCTACTAAACTCCTAGATAATATTATGGTTAATTATTCTCAATGGCATACTGAAAGATCTACTAATAAAAAGGTGCATGCGATAAAAGAAATTAATGTTTTGAGTGGAAAGATGGATGAACTTATGAAATTATTTGCTAATAAGAGTGTTTCTTCTGATCCTAATGATGTGCCCTTGTCTACTTTGATTGAGAATAATAATGAATCTATGGATGTGAATTTTGTTGGTAGGAACAATTTTGATAACAACGCGTATAGAGGAAATTTCAATCCTAGGCCTTATCCTAGTAATCCCTCTAATAATTATGGTAATTCCTACAACAATTCTTATGGAAATTATAATAAGATTCCCTCTGATTTTGAATCTAATATTAAAGAATTTATTTCTTCGGAAAAGAATTTTAATGCTATGATTGAAGAAAAATTGCTTAAGATTGATGATTTGGCTAGGAACGTTGATAGAATTGCTCTTGATGTTGATTCTTTGGAACTTAGATCTATTCCACCTAACATGATATCAATGAGTCTCTCAAAGCCATGAGAATTTCCATTGACGAGTGCAAAGAAAGAACCGCTAGGATGCATGCTAAGAAAGATGCCTTTATAAAAGCGTGTTCTTCTAGTTCCTATGAAAATAATGATGAAGATCTAAAAGTTATTGATGTGTCCCCTATTAAATCTTTGTTTTGCAATATGAATCTTGATAATGATGGGACTGAATATGATCCACCTTTACCTAGAAGGTGTTCCAATAATTCTGAATCTTTTGATCTTGATGCTAAATTTGATAAAAGTGGGATTGAAGAAATTAAAACCCTAGATATTGCTAAACCCACTATATTGGATTTCAAGGAATTTAATTATGAAAATTGATCTTTAATTGATTGTATTTCCTTGTTGCAATCCGTGCTAAAATCTCCTCACTCTTATAGTCAAAATAAAGCGTTTACTAAACATATCGCTAATGCCTTGATGCAATCTTATGAAAAAAAACTTGAATTGGAAGTTTCTATCCCTAGAAAACTTTATGATGAGTGGGAACCAACTATTAAAATTAAAATTAAAGATCATGAATGCTATGCTTTATGTGATTTGGATGCTAGTGTTTCCACGATTCCCAAAACTTTGTGTGATTTGCTAGATTTCCGTGATTTTGATGATTGCTCTCTAAACTTGCATCTTGCGGATTAAGAAACCTATGGGAAGAATTAATGATGTTCTTATTGTTGCAAATAGTAATTATGTGCCCGTAGATTTTATCGTTCTTGATATAGATTGCAATCCTTCTTGCCCTATTATTCTCAGTAGACCTTTCCTTAGAACGGTTGGTGCAATTATTGATATGAAGGAAGGGAATATTAGATTTCAATTTCCATTAGAAAAGGGCATGGAACACTTCCCTAGAAATAAAATAAAATTACCATATGAATATATCATGAGAGCCACTTATGGATTGCCTACCAAAGATGGCAATACCTAGATATATTCTTGCTTGTTATGCCTAGCTAGGGGCGTTAAATGATAGCGCTCGTTGGGAGGCAACCCAATTTTATTTTTATTCCTTGATTTTTTTCTCCTGTTTAGTAATAAATAAATTATCTAGCCTCTGTTTTGGTTGTGTTTTTTGTGTTTAATTAGTGTTTTGTGCCAAGTAGAACCGTTGGTAAGACTTGGGGAAAGTCTTGCTGAACTTGCTGTAAAAACAGAAACTTTTGCACTCATCAGAACTGCTGTAATTTTTATTTTGAGAGTGATATTTAGTTAATTATTTTTTCAGATGATTAATAGATAAATTCCTCACGTCCAGCAATTTATTTTAGAATTTTTGGGGTTCCATATCTTGCGCTAGCTACAGATTACTACAGACTGTTCTGTTTTTGACAGATTCTGTTTTTCGTGTGTTGTTTGCTTATTTTGATGAATCTATGGATAGTAAAATAGTTTATAATCTGTAGAGAAGTTGGAATACAGTAGGTTTAACACCAATATAAATAAAGAATGAGTTCATTACAGTACCTTGAAGTGGTCTTTTGTTCTCTTTAGCTAACGGAGCTCACGAGTTTTCTACTTTAAGTTTTGTGTTGTGAAGTTTCAAGTTTTGGGTAAAGATTTGATGGATTATGGAACAAGGAGTGGCAAGAGCCTAAGCTTGGGGATTCCCATGGCACCCCCAAGATAATCTAAGGACACCTAAAAGCCAAAGCTTGGGGATGCCCCGGAAGGCATCCCCTCTTTCGTCTACTTCTATTGGTAACCTTACTTGGAGCTATATTTTTATTCACCACATGATATGTGTTTTGCTTGGAGCGTCTTTTATGATTTGAGTCTTTGCTTGTTAGTCTACCACAATCATCCTTGATGTACACACCTTTTGGAGAGCCATACATGATTTGGAATTTTATAGAATACTCTATGTGATTCACTTATATCTTTTGAGCTTTATAATTTTGCTCTAGTGCTTCACTTATATCTTTTAGAGCACGGTGGTGGATTTGTTTTATAGAAACTATTGATCTCTCATGCTTCACTTAGATTATTTTGAGAGTATTAATAGAATGGTAATTTGCTTAAAATCCTAATATGCTTGATATGCAAGATTAATAATAAAACTTTCGTATGAGTGTGTTGAATACTAAGAAAAGTTTGATGCTTGATGATTATTTTGAGATATGGAGGTAATAATATCAAAGTCATGCTAGTTGAGTAGTTGTGAAATTGAGAAATACTTGTGTTGAAGTTTGCAAGTCCCGTAGCATGCACGTATGGTAAACGTTATGCAACAAATTTGAAACATGAGGTGTTATTTGATTGTCTTCCTTATGAGTGGCGGTCGGGGATGAGCGATGGTCTTTCCCTACCAATCTATCCCCCTAGGAGCATGTGCATAGTGTCGAGGTTTTTGATGACTTATAGATTTTTGCAATAAGTATGTGAGTTCTTTATGACTAATGTTGAGTCCATGGATTATACGCACTCTCACCCTTCCATCCTTGCTAGCCTCTTCGGTACCGTGCATTGCCCTTTCTCACATTGAGAGTTGGCGCAAACTCCGCGGGTGCATCCAAACCCCGTGATATGATACGCTCTTTCACACATAAACCTCCTTATATCTTCCTCAAAACAGCCACCATACCTACCTATTATGGCATTTCCATAGCCATTCCGAGATATATTGCCATGCAACTTTCCATCATTCCGTTCATCAAGACACATTCATCATTGTCATATTGCTTAGCATGATCATGTAGTTGACATAGTATTTGTGGCAAAGCCACCATTCATAATTCTTTCATACATGTCACTCTTGGTTCATTGCATATCCCGGTACACCGCCGGAGGCATTCATACAAAGTCATCTTTGTTCTAGTATCGAGTTGTAATCATTGAGTTGTAAATAAATAGAAGTGTGATGATCATCATTATTAGAGCATTGTCCCAAGTGAGGAATAAAAAAAAGAGAAAGGCCATAAAAAAAGAGAAGGCCCAAAAAAAGAAGAGAAAGGCCATAAAAAAGAAAAGGCCCAAAAAAATGAGAGAAAAATAGAGAAGGGACAATGTTACTATCCTTTTACCACACTTGTGCTTCAAAGTAGCACCATGATCTTCATAGTAGAGAGTCTCTCATGTTATCACTTTCATATACTAGTGGGAATTTTTCATTATAGAACTTGGCTTGCATATTCCAACAATGGGCCTCCTCAAGTGCCCTAGGTCTTCATGATCAAGCAAGTTGGATGCACACCCACTAGTTTCTTTTGTTGAGCTTTCATACATTTATAGCTCTAGTGCATCCGTTGCATGGCAATCCCTACTCCTTGCATTAACATCAATCGGTGGGCATCTCCATAGCCCATTGATTAGCCTCGTTGATGTGAGACTTTCTCCTTTTTTGTCTTCTCCACATAACCCCTTCATTATATTCTATTCCACCCATAGTGCTATGTCCATGGCTCGCGCTCATATATTGCGTGAAAGTTTATAGGTTTGAGATTACTAAAGTATGAAACAATTGCTTGGCTTGTCATCGGGGTTGTGCATGATGAGAGCATTCTTGTGTGACGAAAATGAAACATGACTCAACTATATGATTTTGTAGGGATGAACTTTCTTTGGCCATGTTATTTTGAGAAGACATAATTGCTTAGTTAGTATGCTTGAAGTATTATCATTTTTATGTCAATATGAACTATTGTCTTGAATCTTTTGGATCTGAATATTCATACCACAATTAAGAAGAATTACATTAAAATTATGCCAAGTAGCACTCCGCATCACAAATTCTGTTTTTATCATTTACCTACTCGAGGACGAACAGGAATTAAGCTTGGGGATGCTTGATACGTCTCCAATGTATCTATAATTTTTGATTGCTCCATGCTATATTATCTACTGTTTTAGACATTATTGGGCTTTATTATCCACTTTTATATTATTTTTGGGACTAACCTATTAACCGGAGGCCTAGCCCAGAATTGTTGTTTTTTGCCTGTTTTAGGGTTTCAAAGAAAAGGAATATCAAACGGAGTCCAAACGGAATGAAACCTTCAGAAACGTGATTTTCTCATCAGATAAG